>NW_020185321.1:1444559-1561732 GCF_003031525.2 Neophocaena asiaeorientalis asiaeorientalis
CTTCAAATAGCTTTATGGGGGTTTTAATTAAAAGAAGAAAGTATTTTACATTTCCTACATGTTTATGGGACTCTTCATTCCTCTTTGAAAATCTGAATTTCAACCTGGTATTATTTATTTGCAGAATTTCTTCTAGAGTTCCTTTTGTCTACTAGAAATGCATTTTATTAGTTTTAATTTATCTGAAAATGTCTTTATTTTACCTTCAGTTTGAAGGGTGTTTTCACTGGACAAAGAATTCTGTATTGATAGCTTTTTATTTCTTTCAGTATTTTAGAGATGACATTCCACTGTTCTGACTTCCAGTGCTTCTAATGATAAGTCAGCAGTCATTAATATTGTTGCTCCCTTTAATGTAATGTACTGTTTTCCTCTAGCTGATTTCAAGATTTCTTCTTTATTTTAGATTTTCAGTATGGTGTGCCTAGGTGAGATTTTCTCTGTATTGCTTTTACTTGAGGTTGGCTTAGTTGTCAAATCAGCAAATTTGCCTCTCACCAAATTCAGAATAATTGGGGACATTATTTCCTCAAATATATTTTTGCCACATATTCTGACTCTTCTCATTCTGGGATTCCAAGAATATATGTGTTAGGCCTTTTTGCATTGTCCCACAGATCACTGAGCTTCTGTTCTTATTTTTAATTCTTTTTTTCCTTGTCCTTTAGATTAGATAATTTCTATTGATCTCTTCAAGTTCAGTGACTCTTTCATCTGTCATCACTAACATACTGTTTATCACACTGTGAATTTTTTTATATTCTCCATTTATTGATGAGGAAATTGGTGCAATGGGAGCTACTCCAACATTACCATAAGCCAAATTCTCCTGAAGAAAAATGTGTTATTTTTCATACATTTCACTTTTATTCTTGAAAGATATTTTGAGGGGCACAGAATTCTTGTTTAATACACATTTTCTTTCAGCATAAATAATAAATATTATTTCTTTTTCTTTTTTTCTTGCGGTACGCTGGCCTCTCACTGTTGTGGCCTCTCCCGTTGCAGAGCACAGGCTCCGGACGCGCAGGCTCAGCGGCCATGGCTCACGGGCCCAGCTGCTCCGCGGCATGTGGGATCTTCCCAGACCGGGGCACGAACCCGTGTCCCCTGCATCAGCAGGCAGACTCTCAACCACTGCGCCACCAGGGAAGCTCTATTTCACTTTTTTCTGGCTTCTATTATTTTTCTGTTTAGAAGTCAGTTTTCAGTCTCATTACTGCTCTTCTGACAGGAATTTCTTGTTTTACCTGGCTTTTAAAGGATTTTTTTTCTTTGGTTTATTTTTCAATTTTATTATTATAACCATAAGTATGTGTTTCTTTCTCTCTCTTTTTTTTTTTTTTTTTTTTTGCGATACGCGGGCCTCTCACTGTTGTGGCCTCTCCCGTTGCGGGGCACAGGCTCCGGACGCGCAGGCTCAGCGGCCATGGCTCACGGGCCCAGCCGCTCCGCGGCACGTGGGATCCTCCCGGACCGGGGCACGAACCTGCGTCCCCTGCATCGGCAGGCGGACTCTCAACCACTGCGCCACCAGGGAAGCCCTTTCTCTCTTTTTTTTAATTCTCTTTGACACTTCCTCAGTTTCTTGAATCTGTATTTGATATCTTTCATCAGTTTTTAGAAAATTCTCGAACATTATTTCTTCAAATTCCTCTGCCTAATTCTCTCTCTCCCTCTCCTCTTCTTTTGTAACTCCAATTAAATGTATGAAAAACCATGGGTTTTGAAGACATTGGTATTTCTTTGGTGAACTATTCTGTAGTATCTATAACTTGTAATGAAGTCTGAGTTAGAAATCTGGGGAGGAACATTTGTAGAGGATGGCTGACCTTCCAAATAGCAAATAAAGGCAAAGCTGAAAATGGTTTAAAAAAAATGTATATTAGGCTTCTCACTGTATTATCCATGGCTCTTATTTCCCTTCCATTTTTTTCTTTCCTATCTTTTTAGGATAGGATACCATAGGTCATATTTCTGTACGTTTCTTTTGATACGTCCTCCATTTTACTAATTTTCTCCTAGCTGATTGAAATTTGCTGAAAAACTTATACACTGAGTTCTCAATTTCAGTTGTATTTGTTGTTTAGAATGTCCCTTTTTATTCTGCTATGTCACTTTTTCAGAATTCTACCCTCTGTAAAAATTTAAAATTTTATATTTTTTCTCTTTGGACATAGAGAGTATAATTATTTAGCAAAATTATTTTAAAGGCTATGTCTTATGTTTTCTTTATTTGGAATCACTGGGATCTGTTTCTACTGTCTTATTTCTGCTAGTTTCCTTACATCTTGTTTTGCCAAGCAATAAAACACAATCTCCTCTCTTTCCCATGCTAGGCACCATACTGAACAATATTCATGACCACATTTGATATTTATATCAGCTGTATTGTCATCTTTATTTTGCAAATGAGAAAATTGATGCTCAAAGGCATTAAGTAACTTCCCAAAGCCACACAAATATAAGTAGATCTCCTGGAATTCAGACCCATATCTATCTGCTTTTAAAGCTGAATGCTGGGTTTTTATCCTGTAGCTACTTAGGAGAGATTGAGTTGGTGAGACCCTATTGTCCCAACTGAAAGAGCCAAAACCAAACCAAACAATTGACAAGGATGAATATAGTGGTCAACTCTAATGGAATCTTTCTTTTCAAATTCCCTTTGCACACTGAATCTGTAGCATTACACTGGCAGTGAGCAGTTTTTGGTCTATGACCTGGAGCTGGACAGCTGACTCCCTTAGTGATGAGTGTGAAATAGGAGAAGTAGCAGTTTTATGATAATTTTAGGGAGGCTTCTCTGAGATTTAGAGCTGAGCAGTGGTGAGGTGCCTATCACCTTCTGCCAAGGCAGAAGGCAGCCAGGAACAGCTAGAATAACAGACCCCAGGGCTGTCGTTATTGCTACACATTCCGAATCCTCTCTGTATAGGTGCTTAAACACGCACACACACAACAATAGATAACATTTATTGAACACTGTATGATCCACATGATTCTAGAACTTCACACTTATTAATGCATTTAGTCTCATAACAACACTATGAGGTAAGTTGTATTATTGTTGACATTTTACAGATGAAAAAGACATGGCACAGAGAGATTATGTATCTTTCCTAAAATGGCTCAGCTATTCAGAATTAGGCACAAGACCCATTCACACAGTCTCATCCCAGAGTCCACACTTTTAATAAGTATTTAACTGTACTATTAGTTAGTTCCCTTTAGTGTTGGTGGCCTTTTGGTGAGTGGAAAAGTATACAATGACCCGGAAATAAAACAGAATGTGAATGTGAGGTCTGGCAGAGGCCAAGTCCTGGCTCAATTGAGACCCAAGGGCCAGGAGCTGAGGAAGGGTCAGTGGTCAGTGGAAAGCCCTAGGGGTTGACTGTGGAGGTGAATGTACAGCCATAACAGATTACACCCCAGCACAAAGAGGAACATTACAATGGCCAGCACTAAAGTCTATGGCTGAGACAGTGTGGAGTGGCAGCTGGCTCCACCCAGGAAAGTTGAGCCCACATTTCTGCTTAGCTACTGCCAATAACATGTGTGTCGTTTCAAAGATTCCTTTTACTACAGATTTTAAATACACAGTTGAATAAAAATTAATGCTTTCACTCAGAATCTCTTAGGCAACAATTCTTCTAAATGCAGATAAATGTGTCAAAAGAGATTCAAGTGTTTTATTTGCAAAGTATCTCAAGGCCTGGGCAGTTTTTACCCTTATAAAAGATGTTATTTTTTCATTATTGTCCCCTTAATTTCCCATTAGCTTTCTCTCTTTGTATATTTTTGTAGTGGGCTTGCCCAATATCTTGGGTTCCTTTCAAATGATAATTGTCACTCAGTTTTTAATTGCATTAGGTGGTGGTTCTGAGATCCAGGGGCCTAGCTCAGCAGCTTAGTAATGACAAAAATGTCCTGTGGGTTAACTGTGGAAGTTCCTGTCCTAAGCTGAGTACTCCTGCCTGAGAGCACAGACTGGGTCCAGCTGTGGACAACAGCCTAATGGGTATGGGGACCCGAAAGTGGTCCCTTTGTCCAGAGCCAGCTTATGGAATCAATGGCCAGACCTTTCAGAGAGTGTCACTTCACTTGAGGCTATATGGCCTCCTTGGCTTTGTCATGGAGAAGATTTGGGGGGCGTTGGCCTAGTTGATGGCTGGATCTTAGGCGCTGGTGTCCCTGCCTCTGCTAGTTCTAGAAGTTAGGAATTAACATAAAAGCTAGATCAATTCTTATCCAAACTCTCAGGCTTCTCACCCTGCCAGACACACGGACACCAGGTTGGGGCTGTGCTGGGAAATCTAGGCTGAGTGCTCTACATATTTAGGAGCCTGGCTTGTTCAAGAATTCTTGCTTGGCTCTGAGTTAAGCAGAACTTTTTTGTGGGAGAAGCGAGGATATGGACCCTGTCGTGGGTGGAGAGGGAAGCCATGTAGTCCTGGAGGTGGAGAACTGGCCTGGGGGTCAGGAGATTCAAGTCTTGGCTAGCTTGAATCTAAACTAACTCCAGGACTCCTCAAATACTGAACTATTGGAGCCCAAGGGACATTCCTATCTTGCCACATGCAGAAGCAGCAAAGTGTAGCAAAGGGCACATCCATTAGAGTCCAACAGACTTGGAGCTCACCAGACTGTGCCTATTACTTACCTTATGTCTTTGGCCAAATCACTTTAGTGTGCTCCTACTTAAAATAAAACTGACAATGTCTACCCTGCACCCAGGGATGCCCAACCAGGACACCGTAAGACAACACTTCTCTGAGCTTCCGTCATAATCCGGACATAGGTGTGGACTCACACGCATTGTCCTGATGTTGTGCCCCAAAGAGTAAAAGCACAGCAAGGGAGCAAGGATGTCGACTGAGTGCCAGTTGCACATGCCATTCTCCTATTACAACTCTGAGGAGAGATGTGATCCTCAATTTCCAGATGAGAACCCTGAGAGTACATTGGGCTATGAGCTCAATCAGGACAGGGAGGGTTACTTCCAAATCCCATCTCTAGCACAGTAGGGTCTCAATGGGTGTCTGTTGGGTGAACGAAGGAACCCCACTCAGCCTATGCTTTACTGAGTCAGCTGCCACCCTTCTCCCTCCTTCCTTGGATGGTGAAGGCTGTGCTACCTCAAGGCCTTTGTTCTTCAGTCACTTGTCATGGGGGGGATGACCCCTATGTGACCTCCTGAGATTTCACAGTCACTGGTATGAAAACCAATCCTTTGCTGCCTCACTCTCTGGCATGTAGGGACTGATGCCTTTTACCATTTATGAAAAAAAAATGTAAATGGCTACAAAAGCTATTTTTATAATGTTTTTATCTATTCTGTGACTGACATCAATAACACATAAGAGTTTCATTGACATTGTATTGCATCCAATGGACCCAGTGACCTGATTCAATGTCAGCAGAAAAGCCTCATATATCATCTCTGTGGCTGAATTGCAACAGATCCATTACTGATGCTTCAACCCCAGAAGAGCCCCAGAACTGATGCCAAGTCCATTTCAAGGGTTTGTCTCCTTCCTGAGCTTCCTTTTTCACAACTGTCTTAGTTCTCTGACTATGGACATCCCCCTGTAGCTCACCCTCTTAAACTGGTCCACCATGAACTTGCTTTTAGACTTGATGATTCTTGAGGGGTGGGGCAGGTCTGTGCATGAGGCACTTCACAGGGCACACAGCAGGAGCTCAACTTGTGAATGAATGAGAAAAGGAAAGGGGAAGAAGGAAAGATGGAAAGGACACCTGCCTCTCAAATACAGAATACAGTAAGAGCTTTGAGCTGACACATCAGGGGCCACTTCGCTAGGGTCCCTGGAGGAGTAAAGATTTGTTAGTAGGACAGAAAATAGCAAAGGCTTTAGAATGCTTTTGCAAAATGCAAACCTAGAGTAAGGGAATTCTCTGCCCCAGACTTCAGCCCCAGGACCTGGAAGCCAGCCAGCATGTGGGGAAGCTGGCTGGCAAGGCCCTTGTGCTGGGCACACAGAGAGGCCCCCAACCAGCAAGCCCACCCTTGGTTCTCCTCATCTTCTCAGCCATGCAAAACGGAGACGAACACTGACTCCACAGATTTACGTGGGTTTAAGTCAGCCCTCACTAATACCACAATATATTTGTCATTTGCTCACTGGTAAGCCTGTTTAGTAGTCAAAACTGTAGAAAATTGAATATATACTCATTGTATAAAAATGATATGCTTGGTTAGTTATAGCTTAGAAGAAATAAGTGCATCTATCATAGAAGAGCAGGCTGTCAGGTCTTTATGTGTAAGAAAAATATTGAACACAAATGTGATAAATGTTGGGCACCACTTACTTACAAAAGTTTTCTGACAAAGTTGGTTTGTAATAAGTTTTTCCAAGCAAAGGGGAAAATGAAAGGAAAAGAAAGGGACAGTGGGAAGAAGAAAGCAAGAGGAAATGAAAACGAGTGGAGAAATAGAAGGAGGGCATAGAGAGCTCGGAGATGGTCAAAGACACAGGGACAGGGCACGGATCTGGCTGTGGCCCAGAGGGGAGAGGTAGGAGGACTGAGGTCAGCAATGTGAACTGATGACAAACTATAGGACATGGGGATAGATCCATAAATAAGACACTTCCAGGTGGGGAGGGGCTCCAAGAACAATGCTGAGTGCTCCAGGTGGGGACTTGGGGCAGTAAGGGTGCCCGAGTGTGTGAAGAGGGGCACAGGCAGGGTCCTCGGGAGTGAGCAGACTGGGTCAGTGCTGGTCTCTGGGCTAAGCCCTGGGACCGACGCAGAGTCCCTGTCTGGTGAGGGAGGCTGGACTCGGACATGGGAACAGTGAGGAGGCGGCCAAGGCTGTGGGTATCAGGTTCAACGAGCCAAGGGGACAGTGAGTGAGCTGGCAGATGATGGAGGAAGCAGAAGGTGCATTCCTGGAGGGAATGGAGAGTGACCAGGGCTTGAGGTCAGAGTGGGCAGGGAGTGCTTCCACTGGGGAAGAGCCCACAGTGGAGGTGGAGGGGTCTGTGTCCATTTGGCTAGGGCAGAGAGAGGATGCATTGGAGGGCAGGGGACACAGAGATAAGGCAGGAGGGAGGCTGGTTGGGAGCATATCTTGACCTGTGGGTGGGGCTTGAAATCAAGTTCAAACTGGCTCCCCTGGGATCCAGTAACCACTGGGAGACACTGAGGGGGTTTTGCAGCTGGGCAGAGTGAGGGAGGAAGCCAGTGAAGGGCAGGGAGGGGAGGTGTCTCTTCCTCCCAAGAGAGTAGCCAGATTCCAGCACACCGTCCTCTGCCCTGTGGCCCTGGCCCTCCCATGGTGCCTCTGACCTGTCTGGGATCTGTACTGTGGAGAAATTCAGAAGGGCTCAGGGGAGAATGCTGATAGCATGGTGGCTGCAGGTCAGGACAAGGGAGGGAGGGTGAGGATCTCCTCTGCCCAGACTCCTCTCATGCTCAGGAGAAATGGCGATGGGTAAAGGAGTTCTGTGACTTGTGTTACCTCTTCCTCAATCGCCTGGTAATTTATTTTTTCCTTTTACTTTAGCCAACATTTAGATAGTGCTCACTATCTCCCAGAAATTGTTTGAAACATTTTATAGACATTATTTCATTGTCATAATAACCTTAAATGTGGCAGGTACTATACTTAGCCCTATTTTACAGACAAGGAAACTGAGGCAGATGGGAGAATAAGCAACATGTCCAAGTCACCCTGCTACTAAGTGGCAGAGCTGGCATTGGAATGGCACAAGTCTAAACTTTGCTGCACTGGGTAACCCTCCTGCCCCAAGCGACCCGTGAAGGAAATGCCACTCTTTCCCTGGAGAGGACCCAGGTATTCAGAGAGAGCGTTTTGACTGTCCTGTCTGTTCCTTTCAGGAACTCGCCCTCTTTGAAGATGGGAAAATGGTATGAGAAAGGGAGGGACGGGGCTGAGTAAAGAAGGGTTCCCCCATGGCAGGCAGGGAGGTCAGGTCTTCACCCAGCTTCTGCAGCCCTAAACTTTATAACTCTGGATTTACGTTCACTGCTCTCAGCTCCATGTTCCTCCTCATTTTCAGAGAAGCTTTTTTCATGGGGCAGCAAAGATGGGCCAACTTGGCCAATCATCTCCACTGTCATCATAACTCCTGGCCAGGAGTTTTCATTTCATGAAAGCCCAGCTTTTACTGAGCAAGTTTGTCCTCAGGACTTCTTTTGAGCCCCTGGAACCAGCTGTGCCTGAAACCCGATACGCTTGGACTTCCTGGTTCTGTGATCCAACAGGTTTTTTTTTCTTCTTAAAATACAAGCAAGTCATATCATATGATGCATTGTGTAGGAAATCCTCTTTGACGAGTCTCTTTAGGGGGAGGTCACTGTGGCGTTAATAACCGGTGGATCTTACAGGAGAACAGCTGATCACTTCCCTGGCAGATGAGATGGAGATGTAATCCACTTTCAGAGTTTGACCATTTACACTCCAATTCTGTGGGCATCAAAATTGATTCTTCAGAAGGTGGCATTTGAGGTTTAATCCTCAGTGAACTAAGGAACCAGTGAGTTGAGACCATGTCCCCACAGATATGCAGCTCAAGGTCAAGAGACTCCATGCTTGGAGCTGCAGGAGGCAAGATGAAATGAGAGCATATCTTTTCAGAATTTTCAATGCCTTAACTTACTAGAGAACCTAATGGTGGAATGTCAGGCACATTATCAAGTAAGATGAGTAGATTTGGAGCCAGGGAAAGTTTACAGGTTTGGGCCCAGCACAGAGGATGGATTGACAGCTTTCTTGACAGCTGTGGATACAAACCCATTCTGAGTACACAGTGGTGCAGCCAGGGCAGCAGCACAGAGTTGTAAGCACGTCCCAGGGCTGGAGTGCTTGCAGGATTCTCAGGGGAGGACTGAGGTGAGGACAAGCCTTGAGGGACATAGGAACCAATGGTTTACCCCCCAGCCCTACCCCACCCAGGCCTCAGCAGCCTGTTTCTGTGGGCAGAGATCCTGGCAGGCGAGGTTCAGATGCCAGATGAGAAATTCTACCTAAGCCCAGCTCAGACCCAGCCAAGGCTGGCTGAGGAAGAGACCCAGTGAACATTTGCTAACTGGGTAAATCAAATCCACCGGGAAAATTGGAGAGGCCATTTCCTGAGGATGCAGCCATGAGGGTCTTTAAGATGCAGGTCTGCTTTGTTTGATACAATGGCCATGATGCCTCAAAGCCATCACAATTCAAATTCGGGAGCATTGATCTAGATATAAGAGACCTTCCAAGATAAATCACTTAGTTCAACAATGGAGTTTCCATCATTCTGCTTGTAAGGCCGGATTTTGCTGGGGTGTGTTTTTTAAAGAAGAATTGATACTCTTATTAATAAGTCGTGATGAGTCCCAGGAAGGTGAGTGGAGCCCTGGGCTGGCCCTGGAGAAGAAAGGAAGGAGATTGGAGAAGGAGAGGGAGGGGAGGGAAAGGGAAGAGAAAGACAAGAAGAAGGCAGCTGTCTGCAAGCCAGGAAGAGAGCCTTCACCAGAACCTGACCATGCTGACACCCTGATTTAAGACTTCCAGGCTCCAGAACAGTGAGAAAATTAATGTCTGTTGTGTAAGCACCCCACAAGTCTGTAGCATTTTATGTAGCCCAAGCTAATACAGATGGGGATTATATAGATATATATACACAAGTCTTCATATATGCACAAGTCTGTTTCTGGATTCACTTTTTGTTCTATTGCTCTATTTGTCTCTTCTAGTGCTAATACCACTCACTTTTCATCAAAGTGAGATTAAAACATTTTCAGACAAACCCTCCTCCTCCTCTTTTATTTTTAAACATTTACTATTTATTGGTTCTTCTTGCACTTGGATTCTCCTATATAAATATTAGGATCAGCCTGTCAATTTCCATGAAGTCTCTTGTTGGTCTTGATAAATTCTAGGCTGAATTCATGAATTTATTTTGGTAAAATTGCAGATTTTCAATGCTGAGTCCCGCCTTTCCAGCGTACAGTCTCTTGGGTCTTCAGCTCACCTCCTTAGGGCTTTCCTGGGGCAGGTCCACCTTTTAGAGATTTCTCTATTTCTGAATCTCTGACTCACTGCACAGTTTTATATACATATCTGTACTCTCTTATCTCCAGCTATTGTTATTCACAACTGAGGAAGATGTAGGCACCCAGGGAAATGTAATGGTCTATTTATAAGTACAAAACAAATGACAAGTCAAGACCAGAGCTCAGGTCCCCTGACATTTCACCCACCTCATAGCCAGGCCATAGTAACTGAGCTATCACACGCCTGAGGCTACCTCTCCACCCAATGGTTGGTCTCCATCACTCACAATAATCTCCTGCCTGCCCAGCCCAACAAGATACAACATGGTTACTTTATATTCAGATGAGTTCAAGACATCCGTTCATAGGTTTACTGAGTGCTTCCTGAATGCCAAGTCCAATGCTATATGTTGGATACACCAAAATGAATGAAAAAGATCCCTGGCCTGAGAACATTTCATAGGGAAGTCAGACACGTGCACCCAATTTACAGATGTCATGGAGGTGAGAACGTGTGTCTGTGCATTGTTTTGCAATGCAGGTTTTCATTGGGAATGGGGCTGTGGGTAAGGGAGCTGGGAAGGAAACAGCCCCTTCCCGTGAACTCACATCTTCCAGGTCCTCCCTCTTACAGTGAAAATCCCTGGACATAACACAGCAAACAATCACAGGAAGACTATGAAAGGTGGAAAGCAGAAGGCAGACTGCCTAGGGACCTCAAGCCTTGAGGTCCAGAGTCATGAACATATTCAAGAAGCTGAGTGAACCCTAAACAGAATAGATCCAAACAAATCCATGCCAAGATCATAATCAAATTTCTGAAAGCTAAAGACAAACAATTTTGAAAGGGACTAGGAAGTAAGCACTTCACTCAACAATAGCAGAATACACATTCTTTTCACATTCCCATAAACATATACCAAGATATTTGAGGCCATAAAATAAACTTCAATAAACTTAAAAGAATTAAAATCATACAGAGTATATTCCTTGGCCAAAAGAGACTCAAAATAGAAATCAACATGAGAAATAAAACATAAAAATCTCCAAGCACTTGAACCTTAAACAATACACTTTTAAATAATCAATGGGTTAAAGGGGAATCTCTAGAGAAATTTTAAAAATACACTGAAATGAATGAAAATAAAAATACAACATATAAAATTTTGTGAATTCATCTAAAGCAGTGCTGAGAGGGAAATTTAGAGCACTAAGTACTAATACTAGAGAAGAGTAAATGTCTTAAATCAATAATAAAAGTTTCTACCTCTACAAACTAGGAAAAGAAGAGCAAAATAAACCTAAAGCAAGAAGAAAGAAAACAAACAATAAAGATAATACCAGAAATCAATTAAATTGAAAAACAGAAAATCAATGAAACAAAAAGATGGGTTTTCCCAGAAAATCAATAAAAACCCCTAGTAAGACTGACAAAGTTAAAGAGAGAGAAGACACAAATCACTGATAGAAATGAAACAGAGCCTGTCACTACAGCCTGTAAGAGGACAAGAAGGATATATTATGAACAACTTTACACCCTTAAATTTGAGAATTGTAAAAACAACGCCCCACACACACACAATCTAACAAAACTCAACCAATAGACATTCTGAATAGTCCCATAACCATTAATGCAGTTAAATTTGTAATTATAAAGCTACCAAAAAAGGGATCTCCATGTCCAGATGATTTCACTGGAGATTTCTATGAAACTTTAAAGAAAAATTAGTGCCAATTATACACAATTATTTACAGAAAATAAAAGTAGAGGGAACATTTTACAACTTATTTTATGAGGCCAGTATTACTCTGATACCAAAACCAAATGAAAGTATAAAAGAAGCAGAAGAAGAAAAGGAATGAGAAAAGGAAAAAGAAGAAAACTACAGATCAGTAATACTTATAAACTTATACACAGAAGTTCTCAAAAAAAATTAACAAATCAAATACAGCAATGTATAAAAATAATTATACATCTGGATTGTATTCTTTTTCTAGGGCTGCCATAACAAAGTATCACAGACTGGTGGCTTAGACATCAGAAATTTATTTTCTCACAATTCTGGAGGCTGGAAGTCTAAGATCACGGTGTCAGCATAGTTGGTTTCTTCTGAGTCCTCTCTCTTTAGCTTGCTGTGTCCTCAAATGTCATCCCTTTGTGCTGCCTGTGTCCTAGTCTCTACTTCTTATAAGGACACTAATCATACTGGATTAGAGCCCACTCTAATGACCCCATTTTATTTAATTACTTTTTAAAAGACGTTATCTCCAAATACAGTCACATTCTGAAGTACTGGGGGTTAGGGCTCCAACATATTGAATTTTCAGGAGACACGGTTCAGTGCATAGCAAGGACCAAGTAGGATTTATTCTGGGTATGCAAATTTGGTTTGATGTATGAAAGTCAGTTAAGTCCAGGAAGTTGGAGAGCAATGACCTTGATGTTCAGCAGGATGGTAGTTGTTGATGCTCATGAGCTGTGACAGAGGAGTGATATGGATGTAAGCCCAGCTGGAGCAGCTGAGGAAAAATTGGAGAGAGCACAGATTGTGGAGAACATTTTCAAGGTTCTCTAGAAATTGGCTCCTTGAAAGCCTGAGTGGGGACAGCTTAACCAAGTGAGTAATATTTGAGATTTGGGGACCTGAGTACATCCTTGGGTAGGAACTCCCTAAAGAACAATTTGGGCATCCTAGATTTTTTTGATCTGTTACCTAACATTGGAGCTGAAGTGATGCAATATGAACCCAAGGCTGAGTTCTAGTTCTGCCCCTAGCTTGCTGTGTGATCTTGAGCAAGTGCCCGCTCTTATGTGGGCCTGAGGAGGAATATGTGTTTTTTTCTTTCTTGTTAGCCCCCATTCCCTCACAACTAATAGTTCAGTTCTGCCCCTACGCATGAACAAAAGAGTCCCAACCTTGTACCTCATTGGTATTTCTACAGCCTTGCCCCTCTCCACAAGACAAGGACATGTGGCTGAAGCCCATGCCTCCTTCTCCTGACCACACCAGCTATGTGGATCCCCTGCCCGAATTGTCCTGAATCTGAGACCAAGCCTGAATTTACCTCTTCCTTTGGTCCCACCTCTCAAGGGCGGACCGTAAACCCTGGGTTGGAGTTATGGCTAAGGGTCTGCTGTGTGTGAGAAGAATAGGCAGAGCATGACATGCAGGCTGGGTATTCACCTGTGTGAATGGGAAGCCCTTCAGGACTCAGGAGAGAGCAGAGGTGGGAAGGAAGCTGTCTGTAGGCTGAGGAGGGGCTTGTGCGGTGGTGGGGGTTAGAACTGGGTGTATTCTCTTTGAGTAGACAGAATTCCAAGGTATTTGGGAATTCTAAACTCAAACATGACCTCACAGGCTGTTATAAAGCTATATTTATCCAGGTAGAAGGATATAACATGTTTTATTTAACAGTTCATAACTTATTTGTGACATTTAAAAATATTTGTATTCATATGGGGATCCATGAAAGTGTTAGGTAGGATTGGGCCTATTACAGGGCCCTTGGGAGAAACGTCCTCTCTCTGATTATATGTTGTTTTAGGAGGGACGGAGAATCCAGATCCATTCCTCTCCTTACATAGAAGTAGCAGACCTTTCAGCCCCTCCCACCGGAATCTTCCTTTCCTTGTCCTTTAAGCACCAAAGGTCAAGCATATGACCTAAGCTCAACCAATCATATTCTTTCTTCCTAGACTTGGACCTGGGACTAAGTCAATAGACATAAGTGATGTTCATTCTAGCAGGAGTGAATCCTGGGGTTAAGTGTCCCCTGTTCTGGCTCCAGCCTTGCTGCTCAACTTCAGACTCCAGGCTGCTTACCCCATACATTCTGGAAGCTGCTTGATATCTTCTCTATTGTGTTTAATTTGGTCACTTGATTTCTGGTGCTTATCTTCAGAGAACCCTTGGGTATGTCAGACCTCAACTTTCTGCTTTGTCAATGATCTCAAAGGGTCCTTCCAGCTCTGATGCTCAATAGCCCGTGTTCCAGAAGCTGCAGAAGCTACTCAGCTTCCTCCAAATGATGAGTACATATTTGTAGATGGGAGGTTGCTCAGCTAATGCTGTCCACACAGCACGAGTTGTGTAGATGTGGTGGACAAGATAATGAGTAGGATTGGCACTGGTCCTGGAGGTGGGGAGATAAAGATGTGTCTGGGGATGTGAACTGGACCACTGTTGTGGAATTTCTAGATTTGACCTTTGTATTAAATGAAACTCTGTCCAACATTGCTTTAATGGATTCTGGATGACCTTAAGCCACTCTGCCCACATGCCAGGAGTATCCAACTCCAGCTGCATCCTTTCATTTGATGACTCAGTTCAGCCCAATCTAGCAAGTTCAGATTGGTATTATTTGAATGCTCTGAAGGTCACTGGATCCTTCAAGGTGAGTGTGTATTAGCATCTGCCCTCAAGGAGCTTAGAGGCCATCTACTGCTTTGCCAGGCTTCTCCAAAGCACCTTTCCCTTTTTCTTGCTCTTAGTCCTCCTAGCAAGAGAGCATTTGCACCAACCCCCAGAGTCTGAGGTTTACAACACACACACATTTTAAGAATTCCAAAAATGGTATCTGATTTTGCAGAATTTATATAACCAAAACCTGTACTTTTATAAACGTCTTCAGCCCCCTTCCTAACTCACCCCAACCACAAATATGGAGAGAGGGTGATTCAGTAGAAATCCATTTGGCCAAGGTTGGAGTTATGCCTCAAATACTTCTCTGAATTGATGGCAGACAAAACCTCCTCACTATCCAGATCTGAGACTGTTACTGGATTGCAAAGTGGTGGTGTTTGTGTTGTTCCCTCAGTTCTTAACATTGGGAGGTTCTGGCACTCAGTGGGGTGGGGTGACTGGAAGCATTGGGGGGAGGGGTGTTTGGGGATTTGATGTATTTGTTCCTTCATACACAGCTCACTCTGTTCCTAGCCCCCTTTACAGATGACAAGAGGTGCTAGACAGTGGAAAGTAAGATGTGTGGTGCTGCAGGCAGAAATTTGATATGGTGTAATTACTGTACATTAAAATAGATGGAATTTGGATATAAAAGCAGAGCAGACCATACCTTACGTGATGCTGAGAAGGGAGGCATCACCCCACTCTGCATGTGCATGTGCCTGAAAGAAGGTTCTAGTCTCTGAAAATGGCACATGGGCCAAAAAGTCCAAATAAACACCTCATTGCTAGGAGTGGGAGGGGAGGGGGCTCTCACCAAGGCAGATGAGAGTGGATGTGAATCAGAAACCACACTCATATGAGCCATCTTTTGGTTTGAACTTTTACTCAAATATGAGGAACTGAATTTCTCTTTTCAGAACCAAACTAAAGCCATGCCAATTCCTTTTTTTGGCCAGAGAAAAGCAATTCAGTTTCCCAAGATTTTCCTAAATAACTGTGCCAGACTAGGTGAAGGGAGAATAGGTTACCACATGCCCCAAGTAGCTTACTAGTTTATTTGGCAGTCTAAAGACCAGTGAGAATAACTTTTGAAAATACAATTTGTAATTGAGTATTATTATGCTTAGTTCGACTAAGGATGTCAAAAACAGAGGGATCAATTATTGGTCCAAAAAAATTCATTGGGAAGGTACAACTTGAACTAACCTTGAAGAGGGGTGGAACATGTACCATCTAGTTAGGGGTGGCAAACAGCATGAGAAATAGCTCAGAGGTAAGTACTGAGATGGTATATGTGTGAATAGATGGGGGAAGAAAAGAGAAAGGATACTTTAGGTGATATAAAACCGAGGGAGTTCAAATGTTAGATATGGACTTGACTAGTGATTCCCTTACTGCCCCATATCAACCCTAAGAATCTCTGATCATAAGGTACCCAAATAAAATAAAGGGCTAAGCTTCAGAGAGTGGGAGGGTGCCATGGAAGTGGTGTATGATGGGATTTATTGGAGAGGGTGCTATAAGAGTAATACTGATCCTTAGCTTTTGACTGGGTTTTACATTTCTTTTTTGTCACTCTTTTGATCACAGCACCTCAGCCAAGGGAAAGACAGAATAAAGCAGCCTTAATTTCTCTGTGGCACATTGTTGAATTTTTAGAAAAGAAGATGTCACACTGGGTGTCCTGCCCACCAGACGGCTGGCTTCCTATGGGTCTGACACTGAATTTCGTGATCTCTTTCCCAAGTGACAGAGTACACACAGCTGTCACCACTGAGATGCACCTCTTTGGGTGGTTTTCTAAAATTGCTCTTAACATACATTTAAATATATGAAAGTCATTCCTGGAGGTGAGGCCATTTTGAATGCAAGGTGATCGTCACATCCCTTGTAATCATAGAAGAAACTGGAAATAAAGTCCAGCCTGCTGATGTCATAACCAGCACTCATGAGCTGAGATAAACTTTTCCTCACTCCACTTCATTGAGGTCTCTACCATGTTTGACTGATGTCAAAATGAAGGATGGAGAGTAAGCAGGCCTAAGGAAGACCACTTCCTGTTCAAAAGGGCATCTGGCTAGGAGACCTTGATTTAGTTGTACCTCCAAGCTCACACACACACACACACACACACACACACAATTCTGCCCAAGTACTGATGAAGACAGATGGGGAAAATGGAAACTCACACCATCACCCTAAACAGAAGCTAACAGACATTAATGCCAGAAGGTGGAAGGAATTCTACCCAAGTGACAATATCTTTAGAAATACAAAGAAAATTGGGAAAAACACAATTATAATGACATCCTTTAACTTGATTTTGTCTTGAGAGATCAAATAGGAAAAAAGTGAGAAAATCTGAATAATACAATACTTTACCTTATGGAGAATATGCCTTATTTCCTAGCACCCATATAATTTTTATTAAAACATAAACTTCTGATTTTTTTTTTTTCGGTACGTGGGCTTCTCACTGTTGTGGCCTCTCCCATTGCGGAGCACAGGCTCCGGTCATGCAGGCTCAGTGGCCATGGCTCACGGGCCCAGCCACTCCGCGGCATGTGGGATCTTCCCGGACCGGGGCACAAACCCATGTCCCCTGCATCAGCAGGTGGACTCTCAACCACTGCGCCACCAGGGAAGCCCTAAACTTCTGATTTTTAAAGACACACTTTTAAAAATCAGAAGTTTATGTTTCACACCTAACCAAGTATAATTAAAGTAATACTTAATGACAAACATTTAGTAAAAATAACAATCATTAGGAAATTAAGTAATATTACTTGTCAAATAAAAATTCAAAATTTAATTATATATTTATATTTATATAAAAAATAATTATATATTTATTTAAATTATATATATATATATATAAATAATCTTAAAAGTGGTCAGTTTGAGAGAAAAATTTAAAACATTACATATTTTCATTTTTAACAAAAATTTTAACGAGATGAATATTAACTCAAAGACTTAGAAATATAACAATAAAAAATCCAACAGAAAACATAGAACCAGTTAAGACCAGAATTTAAATGAATTAGAAAAAGAAAAGGAGTAGAATATATTGTGTATACACACATATTGTGTGTATATATATATATATATAATATTTTAAGATCGTTTTTCTGAAAGTTCTAGATATTGCATAAAAATACATGACCTATATAAATACTGGGGAAAAGAAAACAAGATTATTATGATTTACTGGTAATTAGATTATTTCCCCCTAAATGCTAAGACAAATGAGCAATGATTAAAACTAATATGAAATGTGATTGGAATAAATTACATCATTTTTAAAAAAATTTGACAACCTGAGTTTAAGGTCTATGGAAGAAACAATAAGTTAAAAAGTCCAGAAAAAATTTACATGCAGTAATTCAGGAAGTTTTTCCCTTTACACATTATACATCTGCAATAATAAAATCAGTGTGGTTTGGTTTTCTATGACAAACCAATGGACCAGAAGAAAAATTTCAGAAGCATGCCTAGGTTTATGTAATATGGAATTTAAACTCTGTGGATAAAGGATAAACGGCTCATTTGATGTGTTGGAACAATGGCTAACTTTTTTCAAAAAGAAATATAATCAGCAATTCATACCAATAATCAAAGCAAGTTTCATGTAGATAAAATATTTAAATGTAAGTAATGAAATCATAGAAGTACTAGAAGCAAACGTGGGTATATATATCATTGGCAGATGGGTGGGATGTTTATTCTGAACTATATAATTTTAGAATAAACATGTTTCTATTTTAATTACAGTAAAAATTGATACTTATATAAATGAAATAATATTTGTTATATCAAATCCATATATTAAATCTTTTATGCTGTCTACTTTTGGTGTCTTGCTTGGAAAACCGTGTGTGTGCTTGCTTGTATGTGTATGTGTTTGTGTGTGTGTGTACGTTCTAAAAACAAGGACCCCATAAAAATCAGACTAGCATAACATTTAAGAGTACAGATTCTGCCATCTGGCACACTTAAAATCCAACTTCACGTGACCTTAGGCAATTTAACCTTTTTATGCCCCAATTTTCTTAACTGTAAAATGGAAATAATAATGTTACCTAATACATTGGAGTGTCTGGAGGATTAAGTTAGTTAACATGTGTAAAGTACTTAGAATAGTAGTTGGCAAATTTAAACATTATTTAATCTACTATTAAAATAATACTAATGTACATTAGAAGATTATTTAGAACTGAAAAAAATATACACGGCCAAAAATTACACTAAAATAACTAAATTATTTTACATTTATTTGGTCAAAGAAATGCAGTTAAAATATTAATGGGTTCTTATTTTTCACCTATAAAAGTGGGAAAGACAAAAATGATCAGTTCTCAAAGTTAGGAAGTTGGCAGAAAAATAAACACCTTATAAATTGGTATCAAACTTCATAGGGTAATTTGGCAATAACTACCAAAATATTATCAATGTATGTACTTTTAATCCAGCCATTCCTCTCCAGAAATGTATCTTATGGAAATTATTATATGTAGACAAATATTCAGCTACAAAGATAATCTTTCTAGTGTTGTTTAGAGAGGTGATATAATTTCTGTCTTAAATGCTTGATAGAATTCACCTCTGAACTAGTGTTTTTTTTGAAAAGGTCATTAATTATTGATTCAATTTCTTTAATGGATAAAGACCTATTCATATTGGTTATTTCTCTGTGTCTGAGTTTTAACAGATTTTGTCTTTCAAGGAATTGGTCCGTTTCATATAGGGCATTAAATTTATGGGTGTAGAGTTGTTCATAATATTCCTTTATTATCATTGTAATATCCATGGGATCAGTAGTGAAAACCTGTTTTTATTTTTGATGGTAGTAATTCATGTGTTCTATCTTTCTTGGTTGGTCGGGCTAAAGGTTTACAATTTTATTGATTTTTTTCAAAGACAAGCTGTTGATTTTCCTCTATTGACTTCTCATTTTAAGTTTCATTTATTTCTGCTCTAATTTTTATTATTTCATTTATTATAGTTACTTTGGATTTAATTTTCTCTTCTTTTCCTAGTTTCCTAAGGTGGAAGCCAGATTATTGATCTTAAATCATTCTTCTTTATTAATATATACATTCAATGCTATAAATTTCCCTCTAAATACTGCTTTTACTGCATCTCACAAATGTTGATAAGTTGTATTTTCATTTTCACTTAGCTCAAACTATTTTTTATTTATCTTAACATTTCTTTGACCCATGTGTCATCACATGAAATCACATGAAATATCATCTTCAGATATTTGGGGATTATCCAGCTATCTTTCTGTCATTGATTTCTAGTTTAATTTCATTGTGGTTTGAGAGCAGACATTGTATAATTTCTATTCTTTTAAATTTGTTAAACGTTTTATATGTTCCAGAATGTGCTATATCTTGGCAAATGTCCCATAGGAACTTGAGACGACTATGTATTCTGCTGTTGTTGGATGAAGTATCCTATAAATGTCAATTAGATCCAGTTGACTTATGGTTCTGTTCAGTTTGACTATATCCTTCCTGATTTTCTGTCTGCTGAATCCATCAGTTACTGATACAGGGGCATTGAAGTCTATAACTGTAACAATGGATTTATTTATCAGTTTATCAGTTTTTGCCTCATGTATTTTGACTCTCACATTAAGTATTGTTATGTCCTCCTGAAGAATTTAGCCTGTGATCTTCATGTAATGCCCATCTTTATGTTTGATAATTTTCCTTGCTCTGAAGTCTGTTTGGTCTGGAATTAATATGGTGTTTTGATTTTGACTAGTGTTAGCATGGTACATCTTTCTTCATCCCTTTACTTTTAATCTAATTGTCTTTTTATTGAAAGTGGGTTTTTGCTAGACAACATATGGTTGAGTTTTGTTTTTTATCCATTCTGACATTTTCTGTCATTTAATTGGTATATTTAAACCATTCACATTTAAAGTGATTATTGATACAGTTGGAGTAATAACTACCAAAATTTTATTTTTTAAAATTCTTATCATTGTTCTTTGTTTCTTTTTTTTCTCCTTCCACTCTTTTTCTGCTTTCTCTTGTTTTAATTGAGCATGTTATATGATTTTACTTTCTCTCCTCTCTTAGCACATTAATTATACTTAAACTATTTTTTAATAGTTGCACTAGAGTTTGCAATATACATTTACAACAAATCTAAGTACTTTCAAATAAATCTATACATCTTCATGGTAAGTATAGTTACCATATAACAGAGTATCCCCAGTGCCTCCCTTCTGTCCCTTACACTGTCATTCATTTTCCTTATCTATAAGCCATAATCACCCAATATATCACTGCTATTATTATTTTGACAAACTAGTTATTTATTAGATCAATTAAAAATAAGAAAAATACATTTAAAAAATTTTACCTTCTTTTATTCCTCTCTAACGCTTTTCCTTTCTTCATGTAGATCCAGGTTCCTGACCTATTTTATTTTCCTTTTCTCTAGCTTTGTGTTGTTTATAATAGTAAACATTTGGAGACAGATGTTTAATAATTGGATAAAACTGTGGTAAGTCGATGTAATGAAAAACTATGAAGCCATTGAAAATGATTGTGAACTTCCATCCTTCCCCTGCTCTCCACCTCCTGGTGGTCCAATAATTAATCATAGCTGAAGAAAGTTCATTGGAGATAAATTTCAGGCCATAGAGCTAAATATTTCTGCTTCCTCTTGTACTTCTGAGAATCTTTCCCACTGTTGGTGGAAGAGGGAGTGTTGCCAGGAAGGAGAAGAGTGCCAACCAGATGCAGCAGACACAGAATGCAGATTCCTGGTCATGGGTGAGAGGTTCCCCCATAAGGCTTGGGAAGTTCAGCTCTCACAATATGGGATCAGGTAGCTAGAGAGAGGACCTTTTCCTTGACCTAGTGATTCTGTGGTTGTTACTAGAAGGATTGGAATATGGCTGATTCTCCCTACCAAGCATCACCTTAGCCTGCCCCTCATTCAGAGAACTAGGCTTTTTTTCTCCTGGCTTCAGAAAAGGAAAAGACCCTAAAAACAGAGGAGGAAAAGGCATCTCTTTCTTCAGAATTTCAATAGAATTTCAACAACCCTTGGAAAAACTGCAGGACTCTAGGTACAGACAACATTTTAAAAGAAAACTTCATGACTAAGAGTCTTTTCCCAAGTCTAGGAAAGAATTTCAGGCTGGAATGAGGGAGAGAAACAGAGAAATCCACGTTTCCTGCAGAGGTCACTGTGACTTGTACCTTAGGCTGAGCCCCAGAGAATGGGAAAACAAGACAAGTTTGTAGGAACTCTAAAGCAATTGTGACCTGCACTGTTTCCTGGGAAGAGACCAGGAAGGCAAGAAGCTCAGTGAAGATAGGCAAGGCTTTGAGCAATCTGATGGGATTTCCAGATAGCAGGTAAGTGCAGAAGAAGGAAGCATCTCAATCCCTTTGTGCTGGAGGGCAGCATGGAAGTTGCTGGGTGAATTGACTTTAGACTGGGGATGTGGGACATTTCATAATGAGTGGAATGGACCAATGACTCAGACTAGACATGAGGATGGGCATCCTGGTGAATTTCAGTGCAGAGAAATGACATTGAGGCATTAAGAAACTGAACCTTAAAACCTAGAAGCAACTGGTGGGGAAGGTTTTTCCCTTTACTGAAGTTAGATTTCTCCTACAACCCTGGTAGAATGATTGCTCAGAATAAATGATAATTGAATTATAAAAGATAAAGTTATACTTATTGAACACTTGTGTTTGTAGACCTAGATTCTTATTTGATCATTTTTATGGTAATTTTAGCCCCAGACTTCCCTAGGGTGATGACATGAGGAGAGGCAAGAGTAAAGACAACTATTAGCAGTTGTTGGGTCTGAAAATACCCTCCCACTAAGGGTTAAGGCAGGCCATTTCTTACCCACACTGAGGAAACAGCAGCCCTGATTGGAAATAAGGAATTAATGTGTGCATCAAAGACAATGTCGAGATTGCATAAAAAATGAGCAGTTCACACCTTTTTTTTCAAAGTTAACTTTTTTTCAGCTTAAAAACCTGATAAATGATTTCAATTAAGTTACAGAAAAAGAAAATTATATTGCAAATTCATGCAAAATCTTCCTTAAAAATCATTTGCCTAATTACACAAATCAATTCTTCAGACTGAGAATCTAACCTCAAAATAGAAAGTATGGATGTTTCAGCAGCAGTTGCACAAGTAAGGTGGGAACTTCAGGGTGGTCTGCTCTGGCCCCATTTTTATCAGGATAAAATGAGTTAAAGATCACAGAAAACTAGTTTTTCAGGACCCATTGTTGCTCCATAGAAAACTCAGTACAGTGCCTAAGGAGGTGCTCCATATCTAGTTCTTTCTCCTCTTTAGGCAAAATGAATAATGAACTCCTTTCCCCAAGAGAGAGTTGTAGAATATGTTAGTTCTGGAGCAACTGAGAATTACCAAGCAGTATCAAATGCATATGTGGATGCTCTCAATTACACCATAATTCAAATAAATCATTATTATCATTGTTGTTGTCATCATCACAATCATCATCAGCATCTAAGAACTTTGCAGCTGTTTGGATGGACCCTGATGTAGTAGGAAAGGAATTTGGGTTGGAAGGCCAGGATGCAGGATTTAAATGCAGACTTTAGCTGCTTGTTTAATTTTGGCAGGTTGCTTCCCTGCTCTGGGACTCACTTTATGCTTGTATATCTGAGTGGGTAGTCTGCGTGGACCAAGGATTCTTCTTTTTGGCATTCTTTATTGTTTCACACCTGCCTCTACCTTCATAGTTTACGAGTCTTTAAGGTCTTTGAGGGCAAAGATCTTGTTTTGTTGGCTATGGTATCCCTCAGGTCTGTCTTAGGGTATGTGCCTAACATTATTGGCTAAGGTGAGTTAGAGTTTGGTTTCGTTTTGCTTTGGGAGGGGTCTGGAAGGAAAAGATAGAAGAGGTAGTGGTAGATGCTGTCCACTTAGAGGCATTGGTTTCCCTCACCCTGCTCCCATCCTCAGGGGGGTAGAGTCCTAGAACTTTGTCCTCAATTTCTGGCAAACACATGGGAGTCATGCAGCATGTCTGCTTGTATTCAGTAGCTCTACAGTCCCATATTGCCCCAAAGAACTGGGAATTGTGTTTATGTTTTAGTCCTGGTACTTGGCTGTGTCATGGAGGTGGAGTGGCCTCCATTTGTTTGATTCTTAGTGGTTGTGCCACCCCACCAAGTCTGCATCATTAATGCCATTAATGATTAAAGGATGAACCTAGGACAGGGACTCTGTTCCTCCTTGATAGAGATAACATTTTTGGCTCTAACTAAACAAACGCAGATACAATAAAATGCACTCACTCCAATACACAACAAATAAGTATCCAGAAGTACAGGAGATGGGAAAAGGAGGAGAATTTCCTAGAATACTCATGATTGAAGAAAACTAAGGCATTTGAGTACAAACCTTGGTGCTGAGCTTCTGGGGATGCCAGGAAAATGGAGGGAACAGAGACATGTGGGGTCTCAAAGCAATGTCATAGTGGTGCATGCACCACTATGTGAAATGCATTTCCAGGTCCTGGGTTTTGAGATGTAGTGAGTAATATAATGAGCAAGGGTTTTCTGGATCAGCTATTACTGCATAATGAATCATTTATTTTAAGCCTATTAATGGCTGAAAATAACAACCTAAAGCTTTTTATTTCTTTTGAATCTGTAAGTCAGCTGGACAGTTCTGTTGATCTAGGCCAAGACCAGCTAATCTCAGCCAGGGAAACTCATGCTTCTGTGGTCAGCTGGTGGAGCAGCTATGTTAGCTGCTCTTAGCCCCAGCTGGCAGAACTTTTCTCTGCTCCATGTTGTCTCTCATCTTCCAGCAGGCTAGCTGGGGCTTGTCCAATGGCTACAGAGTTCTAAAAGGGACTGGAGAAGTGCAAGAAGTTTGGGGGGGCTAAACTGGGTGAGCCAAAAGTGAGTCATAAGGACAGCACAGAGGGGAAGGGAAAGAGTCTATTTCTTCATGGGGGGAACTGTGAAGTCACATCGCAAAAGTCATGGACACAGGGAGGTAAAGAATTTGAGCCACTTCTGCACTCCACCTACCACAGTCAAACCTCTGTTCACAATTATTCACATTCTTCATACAAAGTTCATGACACCCCTCCTGAGACCCTTACCTCCCAACTCTTTTTTTTTTTTTTTTTTTTTTTTTTTTTGGTACTCAACCACTGCGCCACCAGGGAAGCCCAACCTCCCAACTCTTATCCAATCATGGCATCATACTCCAAGTCTAAGATCTGTGATTTGCATCAGCTCCAGACCAAATCCTGTTGATCCTGAGACCCATGAATTAAAAGCCAAGTTATCAGTCCTGACACATGCTACATTCAATGTTGAAATGAACAATAAAACCCCAATGAGAACACTCATTCAAAAGTGGCAAGAATGGGAGGCATGTGGCAGTCACTGGTCTACAGGAGTTCTGAAGTCACACTGGGTAAATGGTGATGTATGTTACTTGATGAGGCAATGATTCTATTCCCTGAGAGTAGCTGCCCCATCCATTGGTTTCCATAGGTCTCAGCTTCACTGCTTGAGACCTCCTTCCTTTTCTGTCATCCTCTGGTTACTTCTAAATAAGTGGCCTGCTTTAGCAGCAAGTTGCTTTCTTAGTCTGCTTCTTGACCTTCAGAAGTTGGAGGCACAGGAATCTCTTTAAAATTTAAAATATCTCAGTCCTTTTATTACACACTAGTAGCATCTGCCAATTCAATTTTGCTTTAAAATGTTGGGGGTTTTCTATGTGGCTAATTGTTATTTACCCCATGTGTTGAAAGCCACAGCTAAAATATCCTCTGAGACAGACTCCTCTCTTTATAGTTACTTCTAGTTTGGGATGTGGCTTCTCTATTCTTACTCTTCCTTTTAGTCCAGCTGAGAAGGTCTATATAAAGTTACCATTTTTGATTTTATCTTTGTTCTTATGACTCTATTTTATTTATTTTTAAAAATCAGTATACAATAAAATTAACATTTATTGTATGTACAGTTCTATGAGTCATAATACGTGGATAGATTTGCATAATCATAATTACCATCAGTATAGGGAACCATTCCATCACCCTAAAAACTCCTCTGTGCTATCCCTTTATAGTCACACTTTCCTCCACCCTTACCTTCTGACAACCACTGATCTGTTTTCCATCACTATATTTTGCCTTTTTAAGAATGTCACATAAATGGAACCATATAGTATGTAGGTTTTTGACACTAGACTTACTCAAGCATAATGACTTTGAGTTTTTGCTTGTATCAACAATGCATTCACTATTAGTGCTCAGTAGAATTCCAGTGTATGAATGTACCCAGTTTATTTAACCATCACTCATCGAAAGATATTTGTTTTTTTTCCAGTTTGGCACAGTTTTAAATAGAAATTCTCTAAACAATTGTGCATAGATCTTCATGTAGATGTAAGGTGTTTTTGTTGTTGTTTGTTTATTTGTTTGTTTGTTACATTTTTCTGGGGTAAATACCTGTGAATGGGATTTCTGGGTCATAGGAAAGGGTGTGTTTGCTTTTATAAGAAACTGCATGCTGTTTTACCTCATGATTATACCATTCTGCATTCCTACCATTAATGTATGAAAGTTCCAGTTGCTTTTCATCCTCCCTAATGCTTGGTATTCTTAGTATTCTTTATTTTAGCCAATCTAATATGTGTGTCGTGGTGTTCGTCTTAGCTTTAGCTTGCATTTCCCTAATGGCTAGTGAGAACATATTTTCATTGGCTTATATGCCATCTGTATAACTTCTTCAGTGAGACATCTGTGTCATTAACCATTTTCTAATTGGATTGTTTGCTTTTTAACGTTGAATTTTGAGAGTTCTTTATATATACTACATATGCATCCTTTGCTAAATATGTGGTTTGCAAATATTTTTTCCCCAGATGTTTCTTTTCCCCATTTCAGTTATTAATTTAACTAAGTGTAATTGCACAAATGACAAAAAAATTTTAGACAGTCAACTTTTAAGATAAACAAGGAAAAAAAAGACCTCTTAGGCTTGATGGTCTGAAGTTAACAATAACTACAAATATGTAGGCATAAGGAATTGTTAATATCCTCAAGATTCTTTGCTATTTTCCATTGTAAACAATCATGTCATCTACAAAAAGACACCGTTTTATTTCTTCTTTTCCAATCTGTATGGTCATTATCTCCATTTCTTGCCTTATTGCTCTGTCTAGATCTTCCAATGCTATGTTGCATGGCAATGGTGAGAGTGGAATCCTTGCCTTATTCCCAGTCTTAGTGAGGAAACATTAAGTCTTTCACTATAAAGTATGATGTTAGCTATCGGTTTTTAAAACAGATGATCTATATTAATTTGAGGAAGTTTCCCATTATTCCTAGTTGACCGAAACTTTTTATCATGAATAGGTATTGACTTTTATGAAATTATTTTTGCAACAATTGATATGATCATATTATTTTTATTCTTTAACATGCTAATGTGGTGGATTACAATGATTAATTTTCAAATATTAAACCAGCTTGGCCTCCCTGAATAATCTCCACTTGGGCAAGTATATAACTGTCATTATATATTATATACTGTTTGTTTGGAAGTCCTATTATTCTTTGTGTATATGTTTATAATTGTTATATACTTACTAATCTTTTTATCATTATAAAATGTCCTTGTATGCCCCTATGAACAATTTTTGTTTTAAAGTCTATTTTTCTGGAATTAGTATAGCCATTTCCAGTTCACTTTGGTAACTGTTTTCATGGTATATCTTTTGTTGTTAATTCTTTTTCTTTCAAACTACTTGTATCTTTGAATCTAAACAGAGTCTTTTATATAGGCAGCATATATTGGTCATATTTAAAAAAATATATTCTCCCAATCTCTACCTTTTAATTAAAAAGTTTAATCCATTCACATTAAGGTAATTACTGGTACAATAGGATTTATGTCTCTCATTTTGCTGTTTGTCTTCTATATGTCTTGTAAGTTTTGTTTCTTGATTTCTCCATTATTGTCTTATTTTGTGTTAATTAGATATTTTCTTGTGTACCCTTTTAATATTCTTGTCATTTCTTGGACTATATATTTTTCAGTTATTTTCTTAGTTGTTTCCTTGGGGATTGTCATCAACATCTTAATTTATAAAATTCTACTTTGGATTAATACCAACTTAATTTCACTAGTATTCAAACATTGCTGCAAAATAACTATTCCCTTACTCTTTTATCCTATTATTGTCATAAATTACATCTTTATACATTGTGTGCACACCAACATATATTTATAATTATTGCTTTATGTGTTTGTCTTTTCAGATAGAGAAAAAAAGAAGTTACACACAAACATATTTATAATTTGTATTTATGGATATGTATATCATAATTTGTGTTTATGCATGTAATTACCTTTAATTATTCATATATATTCAATTTACTGCCTAGTGTCCTTTCACTTCAGCCTGAAGGATTCCCTTAAGTATTTCTTGTAGGGCAGGTCTGCTAGAGATGTACTCTTTTTATCTATCTTAATTTCTCCTTCATTTTTGGAGGATAGTAATTTTTTTTTTTTTTTTGTATATAGAATTCTTGGTTAACAGTTTGGGTTATTTTTCGTACTTTGAAAATGCCAGCCGAATTCGTGATTTTGTGGTTTCTGATAAAAAATCTGCTGTTAATCTTATTGAGGATTCCTTGTACATAATGAGCTGCTTCTCTTTACTGCTTTCAAGATTCTCTTTTTGACCTTCAACAGTTTGATTATGATTTTTAGGTGTTGATATCTGAATTTATTCTACTTGGAGTTTGTTGAGCTTCCTGAATGTGTAGATTAATATTTTTAATCAAATTTGGGAAAATTTTTCCATCAAACATTTATTATTCTCCTTTCTGTCTCCTCTTCTTCTCTCATTCTGAACTCCTATTATGGATATGTTGGTACTTGGATGTTGTCCCACAGATCTCTCATGGTCTGTTCATTTTTCTTCATTCTTTTTCCTTTCTGTTCCTCAGACTGGATAATCTCGATTGACCTGTCCTCAAGTTTGCTGGGTCTTTATTCTGCCCACTCAAATATGTTGTTGAGTCCCTCCAGTAAATTTTTATTTTCAGTTATTGTACTTTTCAACTCCAGCAATTCCATTTCATTATTTTAAAAATAAGTTATATTTCTTTATTAATATTCTATATTTGTGGAGACATCTTCTCATACTTTAGTTCTTTAGAGTGTTTTCCTTTAGCTAATTAAGATATCTGATTTAAAGTCTTTGCTAGTAAGTCCAATGCCTGGGTTTCCTGAAAGTGTTTTTATTGATTGCATTTTTTTGTGTGTATATGGTCCTTACTTTCTTGCTTCTTCACATGTCTTGTAATTTGTGTTGAAAATAGATTATTTTAAGTATTATAATGTGGTAACACTGAAAATCAGATTCTCCTCTTTTCAGGGTTGTTGTTTTTGCTGCTTGTCATAGTTATTATTAGTTATTTTTTGTTTAGTGATTTTTCTAAACTACTTATGGAAATCTATATTCTTAATGTGTGTTGCCACTAAAGTCTCTATTTAGTTAGTGATCAGTTGATAATTGGACAGAGATTTCCTAAGCATCTGAGATAAAGATTCTATCACTTTTACTGAGGGGCTCTTCATGAATTTTGAGACATGCTTTCAACACTCAACCAGTTAGTTGAAAATCCTGCCTTAGCTTTCACTTCCTGCTTGTGCAGAACTTCAAAGTCAGCCAGAAGTGAAACCTAAGGTCCTTCTCCAGTATGTCTTAAGCATGTACACAGCCCTATGCATGCTCTTGCCTTTCTAGATTCCCAGGAATATGTTACAGCTTTTCAAAGCCCCTATGGATATCTCATTCCTCTACTTTCCCTTTTATGCTTTTACCTTTAATCTAGTCTATTTCTTGCCTCAAATATTATCTATTGCCTCAGGCAGCCACAATGTTAAAACACTTGCCTATGAATGTTTTTGTTTGTTTCATCCTGGAAAGAGGCTTTTAACAATAATGAGCCCCAAGTCTAGCCAAATAAGGACAAGACCTTAAAGTGACATTTTATAGGGAAACATCAGACAGGTCAAATGAAAATTCTTTGATTATCTGCTCCATTTGGTACAAGAAATGTGGACTGTCATTTTTCAAAGCAACTAATGAACTGAGTAATGAGGGAATAGAACTAGGGTAAATTAAAACACTAAGAAATTTGTGGTTCTTTCTGTGATTTAGCCACTTTTCTTGAATAAACATACCTTGTATAATTGCAAGTCCCTCGTTAAATTCCAAAGTTTTGAAAAAGTTAATTCTGACAATCTTTTTTTGCAAGTTTTTTCACTGGGTTTTATGTAGAGCCTAATTTGTAGAGGTCCTTGCCATTATTTTTGCTGACATTAACTAGTTCTGTAAATTATTGCTTCACATATTTTGCTAGTCTGTTTTCTGTTACCTACATATTTAGTATTGCCGTGAACTTTCGGAAGAGTGACTCTTGTCATTATTTAATGTCCCCTCTGTCTCTGATAATTTTCTTTGCTCTGAAATCTACTTTAGCTAATTTTAGTATAGCCCCTCCTATTTTTTAAAATTAATATTTGCAAAGTATGTCTTTTTTCTATTGTTTTACTTTCAACCTACATATATTATTATATTTAAAGTGAGTTTCTTTTAGACAACACATAGTTGGTCCAAGTCTTTTCATCCACTGTGTTGATCTCTGTCTTTCAACTAAGTCTTTAGGGCCATTTACATTTAATATAACTATTGATCTGCTATGTTTAAGTTTGCCTTTTTTTTTTTTTTTTTGTTTTTTTTTTTTTTTTTGGTATTTTTTCTGATTCTCTCTGGTTTCATTTCTGCCTTCCTGTGGGATACTTGCACATTCTTTTTAGAATTACATTTTGATCTATAGTGTTGTTCAGTGTATCTTTGGCTTTCTTTTCCCTTCCAGTTTTATTGAGATAAAACTGACATCCAACAAGGTAGAATTTTAAGGTGTACAGCATAATGACTTGACTTACATACATCATGAAATGATTATCACAGAAAGTATAGTGAACACTCATTGTCTCATATAGATACAAAATTAAATAGAAAAAAATGTTTGTGATGAGAACTCTTAAGATTTACTGTCTTAACAACTTTCATATATAACATACAGCATATTTATCATGTAGTACATTATATCCTTAGTACTTATTTATCTTATAATTAGAAGTCTGTACCTTTAGACTGCCTTCATCCAATTCTTCTTCCCTCTTTCACCCACCTCTGGTAACCACCTGTCAGATCTCTTTATCTATGAGTTTATTTATTTATTTATTTTAATTTTTTTTTTTTTTTTTTTTTTTGTGGTACACGGGCATCTCACTATTGTGGCCTCTTCCGTTGGCTCCGGATGCGCAGGCTCAGTGGCCATGGCTCACAGGCCCAGCCACTCCATGGCATGTGGGATCTTCCCAGACTGGGGCACAAACGTGTGTCCACTGCATCGGCAGGCAGACTCTCAACCACTGCACCACCAGGGAAGCCCAATTTATTTTTTTTCTTTATTTGTTTTTGAAGTACAATTTTCCTACAACACCATGCTAGTTCCTATTATACAACATAGTGATTCAATATTTCTACACATTTCAAAATGATCACCACAATTAACCTAGTTAGAATATGTCACCATAAAAAGATATTATATATTTGTTGATTATATTCTCCATGCTCTGGATTTCATACTTGTGTCTGATTTATTTTGCAATCGTATGTTTGTACCTCTTAATGTCTCTCAACTATTGCTTTCCATGACCACCCTTCTCCCTCTGGCAACCACCTGTTAGTTCTCTGTATCTATAACTATCTTTCTGTTTCATTATATTTTTTCAGTTGTTTTGTTTTTTAGATTCCATGTATGAGTGAAATCATACAGTATTCCCCTTTCTAGGGCTGACTTATTTCACTGAGCATAAAATCTCTATGATGATTTATGTTGTCACAGTTGGTAAGATTTTATTCTTTTTATGGCTGAGTAATATTTCATTATATATTTATGTGTATATATATATTCATTTTATTCTTTTTGATGTGATCATAAATGGTGTAGTTTCCTTAATTTCTCTTTGTGATATTTCATTGTTAGTGTATAGAAATGCAACAGATTTCTATATATTAACTTTGTATCCTGAAACATTACCGAATTCATTGATGAGTTCTAGTAGTTTTTTGGTGGCATCTTTAGGACTTTTTATGTATAATATCATGTCATCTGCAAACTGTCAGTTTTGTTTCTTCCTTTCTAATTTGAATTTCTTTTTCTTGTTTGATTACTGTGGCTAGGAACCCCAATACTATGTTGAATAAAAGTGGCAAGAATGGACATCCATGTCTTGTTCCTGATTTTAGAGGAAATGCATTCTGCTTTTCACCATTAAGTATGCTGTTAGCTGTGGGCTTGTTATATATGACCTGTATTATGTTCAGGCATGTTACCTCTATAGCAACTTCTTTGAGGGTTTTTTTTTATTATTACTATACATAGATGTTGAATTTTGTCAAAAGGTTTTTCTGTATCTTTTGAGATGATCATGTGATTTTTATTCTTCAATGTGTTAATGTGGTATATCATACTAATTGATTTGTGGATATTGGACCATCCTTGCATCCCAGGGATAAATCTTACTCAATCATGGTGTATAATCCTTATAATGTATTGTTGAATTTCGTTTGCTAGTATTTTGTTGAGGATTTTTGCATCTATGTTCCTCAGTGATATTGGCCTGTAATTTTTTGTGTGTGATATCTTTGGTTTGGGTATCAGGAAGATGCTGACCTCATAGAATGACTCTGGAAGCATTCCTTCCTCTGAACTATTTTGGAATAGTTTGAGAAGGGTAGGTGTTAACTCTTCTCTAAATGTTTGGTAGAATTCAACTGTGAAGCCATCTGGTCCTGGACTTTTGTTTTGGGGAGGTTTTGTTGTTGTTGTTATTACTGATTCAATTTCATACTGGTAAACGGTCTGTTCATATTTTCTATTTCTTCCTGGTTCAGTTTTGAGAGATTGTACTTTTCTATGAATTTATCAGTTTTTCTAGATTGTTCATTTTATTGACATATAATTGTTTGTAGTAATTTCTTATGATCCTTTATATTTCTGCCATGTCAGTTTTGATCCTTTTTACTTTCTGATTTTATTGATTTCTTCTCTTTCTTAAGGTCGAATGCATTATAACAATTCTATTTTTACTCAACCTGCACCCAAGTTTACTATTTTTAACATCATATTTTACATAGTTTTGATTTGTGTATTCTTTAAGTACTTATTATAGATATAGATGCTTTTACTACTTCTGTCTTTTAACCTTCCTAATAGCTTTATACCTGGTTGATTTACTGTGTTTACTGTACATTTATAGTTACCACTGAGATTTTTTTTCCTTTGTAATTTTTATATTTCTAGCTGTAGACGTTTTCACTTAGAGAAGTCCCTTTAACATTTCTAAAGCTGGTTTGGTGGTGCTGAACTCTTAGTTTTTGCTTGTCTATAAAACTTTTGATCTCTCCATCAAATATGAATGAAAGCCTTGCTGGATAGAGTATTCTTGGTTGTAGGTTTTTCCTTTTCATCACCTTAACTATATCACACCACTCTCTTCTGGCATGCAAAGTGTCTGCTGGAAAGTCAACTAATAGACTCATGGGAGTTCCCTTGTATGTAACTTATTGAAACTTGTTTCCCTTGCAGCTTTTAATATTTTCTTTTTATGTTTAATTTTTGCCATTTTAATTACAATTTGTCTTGGTGTGGCCCTCTTTGTGTTGATTCTGTTTGGGACTCTATGTCTTTCCTGGCTATGGATATCTGTTTCTTTCCCATGTTAGGGAAGCTTTCAGCTATTATGTCTTCAAATACATAGGCAGAGAATATGTTCTCTGCCCCCTTCTCTCTCTCTTCCCCTTCTCTCTCACATACTAACATATGAATGTTAGTATGCTTGATATTGTTACAGAGGTCTCTTAAACTGTCATTTCTTTTTATTATTTTCCTTTTTTTCTGTTCAGCTTCAGTGGTTTCCACTACTCTATCTTCCAGTTCACTGATGTGTTCTTCTATATTATCTAATCTACTGTTGATTTCTTCTAGTCTATTTTTTATTTCAGTTATTGTAATTTTCATCTGTTTGGTTCTTCTTTATATTTTCTGACTCTTAGTTTAAAACTTCTAACTTCTCATCCTGTTAGTCCAATCTTCTCCCAAGTTTTTGAACATCTTTAAGATCATTACCTTGAATTCTTTATTGGGTAGATTGTTTATATCATCTTTACTTAGTTTTTTTGGGGGGCGGGGATTTTATCATATTCCTTCATTTGGAACATATTCCTCTGTCACCTCAATTTGCCTAATTGACTTATTTTATTTCTATGTATTTGGTAGGTTGGTTAAGTTTCTCAACCTTGGAGAAGTAGCTTTGTGAAGATGTACTATGTGTCCCAGAAGCACCCCCCCCCATATTCTCTAGGGGGTCCTCCCATGTGGGCTGCATGGATTCTTCTCTTTTGGTGGGTTGACTACTGTGGGTGGTCTAGTAGGCATGACTGGACCCCGGTCTGTCTGGTTTCCAGGCCCTGCCTTGTGTGGAGGTTGCTGGCTGCTGGTGAGCAGTGTAGGGTCATGGAGTAGCTTGCTGCAGAACTCTGGGAGCCCCAGGGCTGGAGCTGGCCCACTTATGGGTGGAGCCAGGTTTTAGGGTAGGTAGTTGCAAGGCTGGGCATCCCAAATCTAGTGTTGACATGCTGGTGGGCAGAGCTAGCTCCTTACACACCTGTCTGTGGGATCGGAGGTAGCCCAAAGCTGGTGTTGGATTACTGGTCAGTCGGGCTGGATCCCAGGTCAGTTCACAGAGGAATCCAGAGTCTTAGAGCTGGTGTTTGCCTGCTGGTAGGTGGGGCTGGGGCCCAGGGGCATCCCAGGACTGATGTTGGCCTTCTGGTGGATGGAGGTAGGTCCTGAGGTCTCTGGCTACAGGGCTTTGGGGGTCCTGGTGGAGCTGGTGTCAGCCCACTAGTGTATGGGGCCGAATCCTGGGGCAGCTGGCTGAGGGGCTCAAGGTGTACCAGAGCTGTTGTTGGCCTGTTGGTGGGCTAGGCTGGGTGATCCTTGGGGTTGGTGCTAACCTGCTTGTGGGTGGGCTGCATCCTTACATGGAAGGCTGAGTGGCTGCCATAGTACTGGTGCTGGTGCTCACCCACTGGTGGGCAAAGCTGAGTCTTGGATTCTCTAGCTGCAGGCCCTGGGGTTCCTGAAGCTGGTGTTGGCCCACCAGTGTGTGGGGCTGGGCACAGAGGACCCTGGGGCTGGTGCCTGCCTCCTGCTAGGTGAATCTGTGTCCCAGGGTTTCTGGTTGCAGGGCCCAAGTGCTCCTGGGGCTAGCGCCAGTGTACTGATGTGTGGGGCCATGTTCTGGGCCTTCTGGTGGACAGGGCCAGGCCCCAGGGTGGCTGTGGGCTCAGAGGGTCTTAAGGAAGCCAGCCTTCTGGTAGGTTGCCAGGAGGGGAACTGTTTCCCGACCAGCTAGCTGCTTGGCCTGAGGCACCCCAGGACTGGTACTGACAGGTTGGTGGGCAGGACTGGTTCTCAAGCTAATAAGCTAGAAGGAGGGTTCCAGAATGGTGTTTCCAGCACCAGTGTCCACATGGTAGAAGGAGCTCCCAAGATTAGCTGCTGCCAGTGTCTATGTCCCCAGCATGAGCTCCAGTTTAGCAGGAGCAGATTAGCGGGTGGGGCTGACCCAGGCTCCTTTCCAATTACTGCTTTTGCCCTGGGTTCTGGATCACGTGAGATTTTGTGTGTGCCTTTTAAGAGTGAAACCTCTGTTTCCCATAGCCTTCTGGGACTCTGGAAAGTAGGCCCACTGGCCTTCAAAACCAAATGTTCTGGGGGCTTGTCTTCCCACTTCAGGACCCCTGGGCTGAGGACCACTATGTGGTGCTTGGACCCCTTGCTTCTCGGGGAGAACCTTTGTAATTATCATAATTATTGCAATTTCTTCCTCTTTGTGGGTCACTCATCTAGGGGTGTGGGTCTTGACTACACCACATCTCCACCCCTCCTACCATCTCACTGTGGTTCCTTCTTTATATCTTTAGTTGTAGGTTTTTTTTTTTGCTAGTCTTTCAGTTTTTCTTATCAATAATTTCTTTGTAAGTAGCTGTAGTTTTGGTGTGCCCATGGGAAGAGGTGAGCTCAGGGTCTTCCTACTCTGACATCTTGGCCACTCCTTTGTTGAATGTATCTTTGATCAGCCTTTTTAGTAGTTGTGCTTTGTTACATACATATCCAAGTCTACTGGTGTCTACATTTTACCATTTCAAATGAAGTGTGGAAAATTTTACCTACTTTTACATCCCTTTACCTTCTCCATTTATAATATAATTATCTTAAATGTTCTCTCTCTATATATTGAAGATCACATTAGACTGTATTTTTTTCCTTCAGTGATAAAACATTATTTAGAGAACACAAGAGAAGTAAATTTTATTTTGTTGACCTATACTTTTGCCCTTATCATCTACTTTCTTCCTTCCCAATATTTCAAGAGTCTTTCTTTTATTATCTCCTTTCTTCTTAAAGAACTTCCTTAGCCATTCTTTCAGGGTAAGTTTGATGGCAATAAATTCTCTTAGTTTTCCTTCATTTGATAATGCTTTATTCCCTCTTCATTCCTAAAAGATATTTTCACTAGATATAGAATTCTGGCTTAACAATTATTTTATTTCAGTTCTTGAAAAATATTGTGCCGCTTCCTTCTGGCCTTCATGGTTTCTGATAATAAATCTGCTATAATTTGAGTTTTTTCCCTCTATAGGCAATGCACTGTTTTTCTCTAACTGGTTTCAGCACTTTTTCTCTGTCTTTAATTTTCAGATGGTGAATTATAATATGCTTTACTTGGCATGGATTTCTTTGGGTTTATCCTATTTGGAATTTACTTAGCATTTTGAATCTGTAGATTTATGTTTGTTGCCAAGTTTGGGAGTTTTTCAGTCATTAATTTCTCCTAATACTTTTTCAGCACTTCCCTCTTTCTCTTCTTCTTCTGGAACTTCAGTGACACAAAAGGTGGACCTTTTGTTATGGTCCCATTAACCACCAATTTGACAGTACTTCGAATGCTAGTCTTATTTCCCAATATGCATAATACTATTTACTTTCAGAGTCATGAAAAAGCTGCTTTGTGCATTTTGTATAGATTTTACATTTGCAGTCAGTGGAAGGAGGATAGGGTGTGCTTACTCCATCTTATCCAGAACTAGAACCTCCTCATTTTATTTTGAGAATCTTTATCAAATTGGAGAGTCTGAAGAGAAAAAAAAAAATTTTATTTTCTAATCCTAAAAGTTCTTGCCCTTCTATATTCTAAGTTCTGATTGCAAATTAGCTACTGTTTACTTTAACTCTTGTCTCTCTTTTACCATTTTACCATATACAACTAGGTGTAATCAGCTAACACTTTCAAAAATCTTGCTGCAAATCATTTTTCCAATGTCAAAAACAAGTTAATTTTTATCTCCCATATTACCACAAGAATCAGTTTTTAACAGTTGTTTGGCCATTTAATAACATAAGTTGCCACTTTCCTGCTTTTGTTACGGGTTTCATTGTTGCTTTTCCAGATTTACTCTCTACCCAGTTCCAAAACTGATGCTACATATTTCAGGGTTTTGTCAGAGCAGGGTCCCATTCTTAGATACTGATTTCCATATTCATTTGCTTTTGAGGTGTGACCACTCCAAAATTAAGTGGTTAAAAAAACAACTATTTGTAATTTCTCGTGAGTTTACGGCTCAGCTGCATGGTTTTCCTTAGTGGATCTTAGCTGGGTCTGCTAATGTGTTTGTGGTCAGCTAGAGGGCCAACCAGAGGTGATGTAAATAGAACATCATTGATTTTTGAGGGCAGCAGAGGGACACACAGGAAGAACATGGATGCCGCTCAGCAGGTTTGCATCCATGGGAATCATGTGGTCATGGAGAATGCAGCATCTCCTGGTCCCTTAGAGTCCCAAAATCTTAAAGATCTTCTTACTTATTAAGGGAATCCATTGCAGACTCTTCTGAACCTCTCTTGGTGATAAAATATTCACTGAGACATTCTAATCCATTTCTGGGAGGCTGTTAAAACACATTTATTTAGTCTTTTGTGACTCCTGTTAGTTCACTAGAGACTATGTATTTGGAGTCTCCATGAAGCTGAACATGGCAGTTAGAAAGCTTTTGTCCTAATGAGGTCCTAAGTTTTTGTGCAACTGGCTTGAGTTATGCAGCTTCATATAATGGCCCTAGTAGACACCCTGGGGTTGGCAGGTCCTTCTGTAGAGATGCAGAGATAATAGAAACACACAGGAATGGTAGTAGATATATTCAAGATGGGGTTGGGTGTCAGAAAGTGTTCAGGGCCTTGGAGCAGGGAAGCTGTCTCCAGGCAGTGGGCTTCGAGAGCCACTGTCCTATAAGTAAAACACATTGTCCTTTTTACTTTAATTTGTCTGCTTTTTTTTTTTTAAGTGAGATTAGGTCATTGCCTCTGCACTGCTTTCTCGAGAACTGACAAATCCAGTGCGAATGAAGCTGATGATGAGAGACAATATTTTAATGTTAATTAGATATTCCATGTGTCTTAGTTCATAAGAGAACTATTGCTCTTTTATGTACCAGATGAAAGCACAGCTCTTGCTTGGAGGAAAACAGAATACACAGAAAAGAAAGTATTTTCAGTTTTGTAATTATTCAAATTATTGTTGCTCTTTAGAAAAATTCAGAAGACTTTGAGAGGGCAGAAGGATACTTAGCAATAACACAACTGCATGGCAGGCAGCCACTGCAGAGCCTCAAAGACCCTCTTCGTTCTCTTTCAGAAAACATTGTTAAAAGCTGTAATCTCCAATTAGGAAACAAGCTCTCCAAGAATTACTCAGAGTGGCCTTGTTAGATAAACAAGAGGTGGTAGAACCAAGCCTCCTTCTGAATGGATCTACCCAGAAGAAAAGAGCCAGAAGCATGCCAAAAGCCCCCTGGGGTCCTTTGGACTCTTAAGGTGTCAACATACAAGTTGGAAGAAAGACACTGGCATACACATGGTGAGTAAATACTTCTTTAAGCTCACTTAAAAATAATGATTGGAAAAAGAATGAAGACAATTCTGTTCCCTCTGTGAGTTCCATTTTCCCATCAATAAATGAACATTTTGGACTAACTCAGGAATTCTAAATAAAGGCTGTAGACTTTTCTTCTCTAACCTCTAAGATGTATAGTACAGTCACAGGGTCAGGGCGGGGGTGCTTTTAAATTGCATGTGTCCAAATGAGCCCCTGTTACTGATGGGAATATGTTGCACCCTTCTGGCAGGTTGGAGGAGCAAAAAAGTTAAAAATTAGTGTACTGGGTTATCTAATTGTCCTACCAACTCTTCCCTTCCTTAATCTGAGAATTAGCTGACCTCATTTGATAGGTGAATAAATGAATGAATAAATGGTTGGCGTTTATGAATAAAACACTTATTGTTTTCATTTTTTTACTTTTGAATTTTATTTTCAAAAATTTGGAGTAATTTTAGATTTATGGAAAATTTGCAAAGAGAGTCCTTAATACCTTTTACCCAGTTTCCCTTAATGCTTATATATTTTACATAAGTATGGTAGATTTGTGAAAACATTGGTGAAGTACTATTAACTAATCCAAACTTTATTTGGATTTCACCAATTTTCCCACTAGCTTCCTTTTCCTATTCCAGTATTCAATCCAGGATACTACATTGCATTCAGAAAATATTTATTTTTGTGTGTAAATTTCTATGCCAGGTATTGTTTGGTTGGGTTTATGAATCAAAAGATGATTCATGGCCCCCACTCTCTAGAAGTGCATTAGTCTGGGAGGCAAAATCATGTGTGTAGAAAAATTCATGGGTCCTTGTCCCTAGATCTTCAAAACATAATGCACGAGGTTTGGGGGCAGGTCATACGGCCTGGCCAGCTAAGCCTTACGTGCTGGCAGCCTCCGGATGTGGTGGGTATGCAGGATGCTCTCACCTTCCCTTAGGATGCTCTGACCAGAACCAGTAACTACATGGGGTAAGTCAGTCAAATGAATTACTGAAAAAATAGTCAAGCAAGTTACTTTTCATCATGTATCTAATACTTTATTTTTCTTTTGCTTCTTTTGCATTAGGCAAACTCAACTTGAGATGCGTGGATAATTATTCATCATCAGAAAGAATAACACATATAAAATTGGTAAAACTTTTAAAACGGTTAACATCTACTGTAATGAGGGTATGGGAAAATGGGCACTCCATTGAATTGCCGTTGGGAGAATGAACTGATGTATTCTTCAAGGTTATCAGGGAATTTGTATTTCATGTCATCAAAATATGCCTACTCATTGACCCAGTCAGCCAAAAGATACTCGGTACAGTGTTGTTTACAATAGCAACAAATTAAAAGCAACATAAACCTTTAGCCAAGATTGTTTAGACAAATTATAGAACGTACATATAAGATTAATACACAGCTTAAAAAAATAAATTGTAAAAGAATACTTCATGACACAGATGGTTATGCAATACCACTCCAAAGAAAGAACTTTACAAATAGTTATGTACAGTATGACATTTTTGTTTATATATATTTTTATGTTGAAAGTTATTTTTACTAAATATATCAGTAGTGTTTTTTTCTGGGAAGTGGGAATTGTCAAAAACAGCTTTATTGAGATAGACTTCACATATCATACAATTCCCCCATTTAAGTTGTCCAATTCAGTTTTTAGTACATTTACACAGTTGTACACTTACCAACACAATCTAATTTTAGAACACGTTCTTCACCCCAAAAAGAAATCCTGCAATGTAGTCATTCCCTATTACACTTTTCTACAGCTCCTAGGAATGTGAACCACTAATTTACTTTCTGTTCCTATAGTTTTACCTGTTCTGGACATTTCATATCAATGAAATCCTACAAGATGTGGCCTTTTGTGATTGACTTCTTTCACTTAGTATAATGTTTCTAACTAAGGTTCAGCCATGTTGCAGCATGTATCAAGTAATTCATTCCTTTTTTTATTGCTGAATTATAATATTACATTTTATTTATATGCCACATTTTATTTCTTCATTCATCATTTGATTGTTTCAATTTTGTGGCTATTATGAATAATGCAGCTATGAATATTTGTTTGTGTACAAGTTTGTGTTGGAACCCTGCATTTTTAATTCTTGGGTATATACCTAGGAGTAGATTGTGGGGTCACATGATAATTCCATGTTTAATTTCTTGAGGACTTCCAAACTATTTTGTAAAATGGCTGCACCATTTTCCATTCACACCAGAAATGCATGAGGGTTTCAATTTCTTCACATTCTCATCAGCACTTGCTATTGTCTTTTTTTAAATATAGCCATTGTGGTATATGCAAAGTGGTATCTTAGAGTTTCAGTTTATACAATACTTCCTTAAAGTCTAATGACGTTGAACATCTTTACATGTGCTTATTGGACATTTGTATATCTTCTTAGGGAATTGTTTATTCAGACAATGTGTCCAATTTTTAATTGGGTTATTCATCTTTTTATTATTAAGATGTATGAATTCTTTATATATTCTTGCTATAAGTCCTTTATAAGATATATTATTTTCAAATATTTTTTTCTCATTCTGTAGGTTGTCTTTTTACTTTCTTGATTTGCAACCCAGAAATTTTTAATTTTGACAAAATTCAGTTTATTTTTTTCTTTCGTCCCTTTTGCTTTTGGTGTTGCATCTAAGAGAGCATTTCCTAAGACAAATTACAAAAATTATTCCATGCTTTCTTCTAAGAATTTTATAGTTTTAGCTCTTACATTTAAATTTATTACCAATGTTGAGTTAATTTTTGTGTATAGTGTGAGGTAGGGGTCCAACTTCATTGTTCTGCATTTGGGTATAGAGTTGTCCCAGCACCATTCGTTGAAAAGATAATTCTTTCTCCATTGAATGATCTTGGCACCCTTGTCAAAACTCAATTGATCCTTGCATTTATATGCAAGGAATTTACTGGACTCTCAATTTTATTCTTTATTCCACTACCACACTGTCTTGATTAGCACACTTTGTAGTAAGTTATGAAATATGTAATTCTGTAGTAAGTTATGAGATGTGTGAGTTCTTTTCTAAGATTATGTTGGCTATTCTGGGACCTTGCATTTCCATATGAATTTTGTGATTATTCCGGATCATAAATTTCTGCAATTTTCCAAAATGTGGCTGGATTTTGATAGGGATTATATTGAATCTGAAGATCAATTTGGACAGTATTGCCATCTTAATTAACAACATTAAGTTTTCCTATCCATGACCATAGGATATCTTTCCATTATTTATATATTCTTTGATTTTTTCAACAACGTTTTGTACTTTTCACTATACAAGTTTTGTACTTTTTTGTTCAATTTATTTCTAAGTATTTTATTATTTCTGCTTTTATTGCAAATGGAATTGTTTTCTTAATTTCATTTTCAGATTGTTTATTGCTAGTACAGAAATTAAATTGGTTTTTATATATTGATCCTATATCCTACAACCTTGCTGAACTCATTTATTGGTCCTAATAGGTTTGTGTGTGTATGTATGTGTGCATGTGTTATTCCTTAAGGGTTTCTACATGCAAATAGAAGCAGTTATGCCTCCTCCCTTCCAATGTTGGTGCTTATCTTTTCTTTTTTTAAGTTAATTTTCCTGGCTAAGACCTGGGTAGAGTATGCTGTGGAGAACTGGCAAAAGAGTCTTGTCTTATTTTTTTCTTCATTTTTCTTATCTTGATCTAAGGGCAGAATGCATTCCTCCTTCCACCATCAATTTCATTATTGCTGGTTTTTGAAAACTTTTTCTTCCTTTGCTTATATGTATTTGTTAAATTTTTTATAATGTACTAATCATTTTTGCAACTTAAACGTTAGTAAGAAAAAGAAATGGATGTCAAAGATCCTAGCAACTAATATTATAAGGGTTTGTGGTGGGGCAGATATGAAAGGGGAACCCAAATGACCTGCTTTTGTTGTGGGGATCATGTGCTCAGTGGTTTCACATTTCTGTTTTCCCACTGATCCAAGGCAGCCAAACAACAAGTAGAAGGGGAGAGAGGAGCAGAAGCTATTCATAAATTTGAGAACCGTGCCACACGTTCCAAGGAATCAAAAGAGAGGTAGTCTCAGGGTAAGGAAATATACTCCTAAAAAATGAATGGTCATAAGCAAAGGAATTGGGTCATGCCAAAAGCAGGTTGGGTTTCCCCAAAAGCCGACCTTGAAACAAGGATTTAAGTACAAGTCACTTATATAGGAGTTGATCCTGGGAAGCACCAGTAGGGGAAAGAGGAAGTGAAACTGGGAAGGGAAGGAAGGCAATGCAGTGTGTCAACGTGTAAGATAAGTCGGTGGGCAACTGGGGACACTAGAAAACTGTGAAACACACCTCAGGGTTGTCCCATCCGAGGGTCAAGGAATCTGGGGTGTTGATATATCCTCAACTACCACTTGTCCTTTGAAAGACAGGTGGCACATACCTTGCCCAGTACATCAGGCCTGTCTGAGGGGCCACCATGATCCTGCGGCCATCAAGAGCCTGCAGGCAGAGTCATGGGGCTGACAGTGAAAACCCTATTCACGTTTGGGAACTGGAAATACTGAAGGGACATGCCATCTGCTAAGAGGATGATCTACATTTGTTCAGTAGTCCTCTCTGGGCCCCCTTAACCAGCTGGCTTTTTAATGAATTTAAAATATAGTGTGGTTTCAGTAGTTTAGATGATCATACTTCTAGCAAACTTTAAGCCTCCAGGGAAGGGAACCATTTCCTATCTAGCTCCCCTCCCCACTCCTCTGCATTTTGCCTGGGGTCAGAAATAGAATGGGGACTCCATAGCGTTTTGTAGAATTGATCAAGGAAGTACAAATGTGTCCAGATCACACCTCTGTAGTTGGCAAATGTGAGTCTGAGGCCACGTTTAGGAATAATGGTTTTAACTAAAACAGGCCAAGCACTGTGTCCCAGCAGCTGAGATGGGGATGGAGACAAGTGGGAGCACAGGCCTTCCAGCCTTTAAGAAAGGAGACCCCTGTGTGCTATATCCCCCTGGGGAACTAGCCTTGTATTCATCAGGGCTCTTTCACAAACAGACCATAACTCAAACTGTCCTCGAAGGAAAGGGAACCTGTTGGTTCATTCCACTGGGAAATTCCAAGGATGCCCTCAAGCAGAGTCATCAGCAAATTCACTAGGACCCAATGCCTGTTGCTCCTCAGTTCTGCTTTCTTCCTGCAGGCTTCACTCTCAGGCAGATTTCCTCCTGTGGTGACCTCTGTCAAGTGAAGAATGATATGCTCCAAGTCTATCAAACCCAACTGGAAGAATGTCTTTCACATTAACTTCAACAAAAGGCAAGTTTTAAGTCACCTTGGCCTGGTTTGTGTCCTGTGCCCTTCCTGCAACACCACCACCAGCCAGGGGGATGCTGTTGTCGCACAGGACTAGGTTCTGCATCCATTCCTAGAGGGAAGAGATGAGAGAGATGAGGTCAGCTGAATGAAAACCATATGCACTGAGAATAAGAGAAGACATCCCCCCGCAAAAAAAAAAAAGGGCTGCTATCAGATGCACAGTTGACACTGAGCTCCCAAATGACTGAGCTCCAGGTCGCAATCAATGCCAGTGTTCTCTCTGCCTATGGATACGGTCTTCTGCATTTAAGACCCATTAATCCATTTATTCTTCATTCTCTATTCTCTCTCTCTCTGTATATATATATATATATATATATACAGAGAGAGAGAGAGAGACTTAAACTTATATATATATATAGACTTAAAGCCATTATGTAACAGGCATTGAGCTAGCCAGAGAACTATCAATCATATTATCACATGGCTAAGTGTATATTTAAATGCAAACGATGCATAGAGATCAGAAAGCAGATCTAATGACTGATCACAGAAGTTATTCCTGGTTGCTTATTTAGGCATCCAGCTGGTATCAGGCTGACCCACCTCCATCAAGAGGGGTTGCCCTCAAACTCAACTTCCCATGGGTAAAAAGTCCCCAAGATCTTCCATGGCTGGGCAGCTGACATATCCTAGAAACTGCTCTAAACAATACAAAATAAATATGCAAAAGATTATTTATAAGAGGTTGATAAATATACAATCATAGTAAGCTATTTAATGCAACTCCTAATAATTGCAAAGAAAGCAACAAAAAATATTAAGGATATAGGGCATTTAAACAAAGCTGATATGTTCATGGTCATATATACAGAGAACCCTAAAACCAACAAAAACAGAATACATATTATTTTCAAGCATACATGAAATACTAACCAAAATGACAATATTCCAGTTCATGAAGTTTGTCCCAGAAGATGCCAAAGTGTTGATATCATAGACGCAACATTCTCTGACTATAAGGCAATCAGTTTAATATTCAGTAACAAAAATAAGTTAAAAAACAATTTTAGGGGGAAAATACATGTTTCTAAATAACTCATGAGTCAAAAAAATAAAAATTTGACAATATTTAAAATTGAACAAAAGTGAAAATGCTACATACTAAGCCAGAGCCAAATATATACTCTTAAAGATTTGTGTTAGAGAAGGAAGCCTGGAACATTATGAGGTAAGCACCATACTGAAAGAGTTAAAAAAAAAATGAACAGTAGAGTAAATCAAAGATTACAGAAAAAGAAGCAATAAAGGTAAGAAAAAAGATTAATGAAACAGAAAACAAAGAAATGATAAAGGGAATCAAATCTTATCTGTTTTTTTGAAAAGACTATAAAAATAGACAAACCTCCGGCAAGACTGAGCAAAGCAAAAAAAGATCAAGTACAAATAATTTTAGGCCTGAAAGAGGAGCCACAACTACAGATATTGTAGAGATGTAAAAAATAGAAAATACTTGGAAATTTTATGGCTCTAAATTTGAAAAACCATTTTCTAGAAAAAAAAAAAAGACTCTGAAAACTGACTCAAGATGGGAGAAAATCTTCACTATCTATATCTATATCTATAAGTAGATGATAGATAGATAGATGATAGGGCTGTGTGAGGAATGCACAATTAACTCTTACAACTATTATTATATAAGAAGACAGCCTAATTTTTAAAAAGGCAAAAGGTTTGAACAGACGTGTCAAATAGGAAGACATAAATGTCAACAATTACATGAAAAAGTGCTCAATGTTAGTATCTCTGATGAAATGCAAATCAACAAAACAATGAAATACCATTTCATACACAACAGAACGGCTAAAATTAAAGTTCCCAAAACACCAGACGCTGGCGAGGATGTGGAACAACCAGCACGCTCATACGTTGCTGGTGGAATGTAAAACGACGATAAACCCCTTTAGAAAACCCTTTGGCAGTTTCTTATAAAGTTAATCACGTGCATATCATGGGACTAAGCAATTCCACTCTGAGATATTCATCCAAAGAGTTGTACACCAGTGTTTATAGTAGGAGTGCCTATAATAGCCCCAAACTGAAACAACATAAATATCTATTGAGAGAAATGGATAAACAAATTGTGTATATTCATACAATACAACTTTACCGAGCAAGGAAAAGAATGAACTACTGATAAACCAGTAACACAGATAAATCTCAACAAAAATTATTTTGAGTGAAAGAAGCCAGACATAAAATAATGCATACTATATGATTTTTTAAAATGATGTTTTATAAGAGGCAAAACTACCTTACGATGAAAGAAATCATAGACGTTACTGTGGGGAGACAGTGGAGAGCATTGGCTGAAAGGGTACACGAAGGATTTTTCTAGATTGATGGAAATATTCTATATCTTCATGGGAATGTGGGTTATGTGGATGTATGCATTTGTCAAAAATCATCAAATTATATGCTTAAGAACCTGCATGTCACAAGATATGTTATACCTCACTAAAATATCTTAAACATCAACTGAAAAAAAGAGAAAGAAAATGAATCAGTGATTAAATATCTGCATACAACATATCCGTACACATACATACATACGGCTAGCAAAACATGGGCCTAAATGGTTTTACAAAGACCTACCAACTTTCAAAGGACAGATTTCCTCAGTGGTCATGATCCCACAAGCTTGGGGAACTTCCCTCCATGCCAATATCAGGGGTCATGGCACCTCAGTGTGTGGGGTGGCTGAGGTAAGGAAAGCTCCTGGACCGCAGAAAGGCAGAGAGTGCACCAGAATGAGGCTGGAGGACTCCCGGGGCCATACCTGATGGGTCCTGGAAGCAGATAGACTTTGGCAGTTGACTACAAAAGTGTCACATTCCCCTAATGTCCCTTCTTTCTTGCTAATGAAACAATTTCATTGAGGTAGGAGTCAACATTGAGATTCAGGGAATGTTGGGCCCTACTTCACCTCCAGGAGATGAAACCAATGGAAACACCATTCTCCTTACCTTGATTGGTTTTAGGGATGGCAGGTGACACAATTCTGGCCAGTGAGATGTGAATGGAGTCTGCTAGTGGAGAGGCAGGAGTGGGTGGAGAGGCTTTCAGAAACCTTTCCTGGACTTTATAAAGGACCAAGAGAAGGGACATTCTGTCCTCTGGCTTTGGGCACTGCTGTGTGATACCTGGAGTTCCTGCAGACATTTTCATCCCTGGGGGAACCAGCCGCAAGAGAAAAGCCAATGAGAAGGATGCCAGGAAATCTGGAAGGATGCTACACCCTTGATGATATTACTGAACCACCAAATTAACCAAATCTGAACATTTCTTACCTCTGGACTTTTATGGAAGATCATAAATGCTCTTGTTGTTTGAATCATTTTGAGTTGATTCTGTTACTCTATCTCTTGCCACCCAAAGCACCCTAAATAATTCTTCACAATAAGGATTTGAGTATTTATTTGATTTGAGTAATGAGAAGATACTGGTAATTTTAAGCCAGGGATGGGACCGACGTGCTTAGGTTATGGTCTAAAATGATTACTCTGGGGCTTCCCTGGTGGTGCAGTGGTTGAGAGTCCGCCTGCTGGTGCAGGGGACACAGGTTCGTGTCCAGCGGAGCGGCTGGGCCCGTGAGCCATGGCCGCTGAGCCTGTGCGTCCGGAGCCTGTGCTCTGCAACGGGAGAGGCCACAGCAGTGAGAGGCCCGTGTACCGCAAAAAAAACAAAATAAATAAAATGATCACTCTGCCTGCAGAGTGGACTGGGGGAGAAGGAAAGAGGGGTAATAAGGAACCAATGGGAATAGCCCACCAAAGAGGTGAGGACAATGGCATTCTGAACTTTGATGGTGGAGTTGATGATGGAGATAAGTGAATGGATTCACATCTATTGAGGAAGAAAAATTTCCTATGTTGTCTTCTTCAGAAAGCCTTCTCTGACTTTCTCAACTAGACCCTGACTTTAAACTCTCCATCCTCTAAGCCCTCCAGTGATGGTTGTGTGGCCTTCTCTTTGGGCACTGGTTCTGTCTTATATAATTCAAACATGCCCCTCCGATGACGTGTGAGCTCTCTGAAGATGGAAACCCAGTCTCGTCCATTTCTTGCTCCCGTGAGGGTCCAGGGCAGTGCCTGACACTCACGGCCACTCAGCAATCAGCAATTGCCCAACTTGCCTGAAAGAAGTCAGACTTTGTGCTGCTCTGTGTGGTTGGCAGGCACGCTTCACCATTAGTTCTGGTCTACCCTCCCATCCATCTGTGCTCCCCCACAGGGAACCTGGCACTGTGAGGCATGGGACCAGCTCAGTGTCGGGAGGAGCAGTGAGAGGGGCCCCAGCGCTCCATGCACGGTTGCACATGGGGAAACAAGCTCTGCCTCTGCCGCCTCGGGAAAATCATCTTTCCTGTCAAACAGGTGGGGCTGAGGGGAGGGGCTGATTGCTAAGGATTGACCCTGTGGTTGAGGGGGTGGCCTGTCTTCTTCACAGGCTCCCAGTCACTCACTTTATTCCTGAGAATTGAGTTCCATTGCAAGAAACCGGGAGCAGCAGAGCGAGGAACCTGCTCCAACAGAGAACAAAATGAAGCTTTGCATAGTAAAATTTCTTTCTCTACAAATTCACATTTTGTGCTTTCAGTGAGAAATGGAAAGCAGGGCTCTTGGATTTTGAGGACTGTTTATTTCAAGGAAGCAGGTAGATGATGGCAATGGTGATGGATCCATTCTCAGACAATAGCCATTGTTTGTGGCCAGGCTGAGCACATGGCTGCATCCTGGGTCCCTGGCCTCCCCTGGGCCCCTCTACACCTAGGGAACCAGAATGGACAGACCCTTCACAGGTTGCCCGGCTCCAAGACATACCAGAAGGACATAAATAATCAGCCACCAATTCTTCAGCTCGACTATAAAAAGCATGCATATGCTCTGTGCAGGTTTTCTTAAGGTAAGGGACAGAGCCTGGGCAACGCTGAGCTTCTGGAACTGCCCATATGGAGAGGCGGTCTTTCACCGATGATTCTGCAGACAGAAATTGCCCATCTGCACTGTTTGCAGGTGTTTTGAATGATTATATTATTAGCTTTGTTCAACTTTGCTTTTTTATGGTGGCTTTAGTATTGCAGTAAAAAAAAAAAAAAGAAGAAGAAGAAGAAAGAAAAAAAGAAATATAAAGGCAGCCATCTGGTTCCCAGTTTGTGATAGCACTCTATCAGGAAAGAGGGAAGAAGCATCCCCTGCTATCTTGGGGGATGGGACAGACACTGGGTGACCCCTCATTCTGCCCTTTTCCCAGAGAGTGGGATTTTAGGAAAGCAAGGTCTTTAATTTCACTGAAGGAAGCTGATTTATTTCCTCATTTCTCCTCTCCCCACCAACTTGACGCTTTGCCCACTGCCTTGAAGCTCACCTGGGTACTGGAGTTGGTGATTGATATGTCCCCCAAAGCCCCAGTCTGGTCAGAAGAACCACCTTGTACATCAGTGTGGCCCTAGAGAGCTGTACGGAGCCGTCCATCCCACCTATGATTCTTGGCCTTAATCTATTCTGTGCTGTGACCGGGGACACTTTGCGGGGCTTCTCGACTGCAGGTAGTAAGACAAAGATTTATTTGATTATCTGTGCACAGGTAATTCTTCAGGGAAATGACCTCTGTGTCAGACAGTGCAGAGCAGGGTTATTCAGTGTTGTGCAGTCCATCCAGGGCTGGGAGGTTGCCAGGAGCCATGAGCCCAGCAAGATCACTGTGCCTCCATACCACAGCAGATGCCAGGCGTGTCTTAAGTCACACTTGAGCCAGAGGGTGACACCTGCTTTTTCACTGTTTTGGGCAAAGAAAATGGAATTCTGTAGGGTTTTTTTCCCTGAGAAGGACAGAAACAATGCTCTGATGTAATCTGAAGAAGCAAAAAGGGGTCTGACACCCAACCCGCTCTTCCCTCCAGGAGCCCCAGACCAGACAAACAATTGCAATTGTATATGTCATTGATCCCTGTAGACTGTCTTCTGCAACACGCAGTCGTGAGGTGGGAGGTGACACGTGAATGCGTAGGTCAGCTAAACGGAAGAGGCAGCATTAGGCCATGGTATGTCTTAGAGATCCAGAAGGAGGAGGCTGAGATGAAGGTTCCAGAGAAGAAAGGGGAGAGTCTCTGAAACCACATTTTGGTTCCGTGATTTTGATCACAATGAACAGAACCCCACCCAAACATGCACCAGAAAAGGAGGCTTACTGGGAGCCCGACTGGGATGGGAATTGAATTCTGTTCTTTGCACTTTTCTCTCCCCACTGCTCTTCACTTCCAAAAGCAAACCGGGCACTTCGTATTTTCTTTTTCGGGTGCATGTGCATGTATAAGCTGGGGGTAATCCCTCTTCCGTTCTTTTATGAAAGCTCACATCATGAGGATTGTGTCCACAGTGGGGGTTCCTTAAGGGAGGTGGAGACCCTGGAAAGCAGCTAGGGAGACCGACAGTCCCTCAGGCCGGAAAGAGGACAGAACTCGGTGGTCCTCAGGTGGCCAGTGTGGCCCCCATGCTCGTTGACCGTACCTGGAGCTGGTAAGGCTTTGAAGGGGATGGCTTCATGGGGCACCTGGTGGGGATACAGCCAAGTCCTGTGGTCCTCAGCCTTGGCAATGGAACACAGGAGCGGCAGAAATAACAGACATCAAGGGACCACGTCAAGGTGGACCACAGGCATTTTAGCGGTAACCGTTATGGAGAGAAGAAAGGAGGCCACTTCCTGGGACACTTTGCTTTGTGTAACATCTCAGAGGCTTTGCCTGACTGCGAGGAGGTTGGTTAAGTAGCAAAGAGATGTATAAAATGCCTGAAATGGTGTCTTTCTATCGAATGAAGGGATCAGGGATTAAGGGTCTAATATCTTTGATTAGATTAATATTGAGAAATGAGATACTTCTGGTTTTTGAGCCTGGAGCTGCAAACTCACATCTGTACAGGTACTTGTGAGGTATCAGAAGAAAGTCCAGAAAAACACAACGTCAAGAGCCACAAGACCCTGGAAAAAGGGGGCCCGTGGGCTTCAGCAGGAGGAGTCTATGGAGTTAGGCTCTGAGGTCAAAGATGCACGGCACTAGGTTGAATCGCAGAGAAATGCTGTATTGTGGGACCGAAACAGCAAAATACTGGCTGACAGGTTCATACTGCTGAGAAGACGGCCTCAGGAGTCAGACTACCTGGTCTGAATTTTGACTTCTTGATTCATTAGTTGTTTAACCAGGAGTAAGTCCTTCTACCTTCCCTTCTCCCTCCCTCCCTCCCTTCATTCCTCCCTTCCCTCCTTCTTTTTTCTCCCTCCCTTCCTTCCTCCCTCTCTCCCTTTCTTCCTTCCTTCCTTTCTTCCTTCCTTCCTTTCTTCCTTTCTTTCTTTCCCCCAAGATTCCTTACCTGCAAAATGAAGGTTGATAATGCTAAGATTGTTAAGTGGATTACTATATAAACTGCTTATAAAACTACCTGCCACGTGGTGAGTGGCGAGTTCAAAAAACGCTACCTAGAATTGGTATGATTGTCATTATTCTCTGCATATCTGCTTCCTTTTTCCTTTCTTTATAGCAAGAGCAACATAGTGTAGAAATAAGAGAACAAAATTTGGAGCCATGAATCCAGGAATGCAGACAAAATGTGTTAATTATTTAATATTATTAATATCTTCATGATCAAATGGTTGCCCGCCCTCCCTGGTCTCTGTCTCACTCCTTCCTTTACCTTTGGCCTGCTGGGACCCCAGCTCACCCTCTGGGGTCCACCACTGCAGGAATCTTAGTTCCTGCCTTCCTGACCCATGTGCTGCCTCCTTTCAGGTCTCAAGCCCCCAGTGAGAGGAAGGACCTAGAGAACTTTCTTCCAAATCAACTTACCTGGGGCCTGAACAGAGAACACTGTATCTCCTTGGGTATAGCTCCTTCCAGGAGAGGTAAATCAGGACATTGACCAAGAGGCCAGAGGGCCTTTCTCGGGTGTAAAATTTACATTTAACACGTTCATTCATCCTCAAGTTCTTCCCCATGACCTCATGCCCAGGCGGTCTTCCAAGCTTTCCCCAGACCTGCCCGCAGGAGGGCCAAGAGACATGACTGTTTACTCATTGGCACACGCTTTTGCTCCTCAGTGTGGAGTGGAAGCAGCAGGGAGTTGTGTGTGGCACACGCAGGCCAGCCCCCCCGTCAACCCTGTGCTGTCTGGTAAGCCACAAGTACGCCCTTGAAGCCCCTCCCGGCCCTGGCAGCAGGAGAACACACGTGGTGCAACTTCCCCTTCCTCCCATGTTCTCCCTCAGTCTCTTGAGAGCCTTTGGGGACCTGTCCATAATCCCTTGAAGACACTGATTTCAATAATAATTAGCAGCAAAAACTGCTTTATAATCTCTTCCACCTCAGAATTCTCCCTCTGAACCTTATACACTCAGCAGTTTTCATGTTTTTGACTTCATATTCCCAAGGCAGAAAACCAGATGGGCCCAACCCATCTATTCCAAGGCCGCCTCCTGGCCCTCAGCCATGACTAGGAACAGGGTAGTGGCCCATGGAACAAAAGAGCCTGACTCCCTGGGAGTGCAAACTCCGCAGGGGAACTAAGCAAGAATACATCTCATCCTGAGTGCGTAGCAGGCTCTTTCAAGCCCTTGCTTAACATTTATCTTTTTCACATGAGGAAAAAAATATATATAAATGCTTGGAAAGAAGTGTCGCTACACTGTGCAAACTCAGCCACTTGGAGGCAAAGCTGGTCCAGAATCCTATCTCCTCCAGGCAGTTCACGCCTCCTAAGCATCCTGCATGCCCTGAGGTCTTAGAGCTCTTTGAAGTCATTTGTTGAAGCCAAAATGGTGGCCACAGGCTCAGATATCCCAGTGAAGCTCTCTCTGACCCCTACTCCAAGACAGGTTTTACTTTTTATTATATGCTGTCTTATGCCACAATCCTGTCTTTAGCAGCTCTTATGTCTTTATGATTATACATTCCTCATTTGATTTTTCTTTCATTCAACACATACTTATTGAGTGCCTATTATTTGCACTGCCCCAAAGAGCAATGACTACAAGATAAAGTCTCTGCCCTCATGGAGCTTGTAATGGAAGGGAGAGTGGAGATGGGGCAACAGCACAACAAGGGGGAGGACAGGAGGGCTGAGGAAGAGATGGCTCCTTTATACAGAGTGCTCAGCACAGGCCTCTCTGACAAAGGACACTGCAACAGAGACTGGAATGCATTGAGGATGGGTGCTATGACAGTATTTGGCAAAGAAATTTTCTGGACGGGAAGATGAGAAAGTACAAAAGCCTTTTGAGATGGGGTTCTTTTGACTTGTTTAGAAAGAGCAAAGAAGCCAGTAATGTGGAAGCTGAGTGAGTGAGTGAGAGGTGTCTGTAAGCCAGACAATGAGACCACATAGGATTCTGCTCTGAGTGAGATGGGAGCTATGGAGGGTTCTGGCAGAGGAGTGCCATGGATTCAAGGGGTGATATGGCTTCAGTGATGAGAACACTAGCTGGGAGACCTTTGCAATCATCCACGTAAGAAACAATGACTCTGTGTGATAGGGAGGTAGCAGTAGGGGGTGATTCTCTTATTGTGTTTAGCCAATGACTTGGAAGATTGTTCGTTACAGAAGCTAGCATGAATTATCCTGACCAATAAAAGCACAAGGTTCCTGCCTTCAGAGGACTTGCTGCCTCGTTGAGAAGACAGACATTAAGCAAAGTTCATTTCTTGCTCAAAATCCAGTGTGGGTTAGATCTTGTGGGAAGTTTCTTCCAGGTGGTGACTCAGGGATTCAGGCTCCCTCCTCTTTACCATCTTGAAATCTTTCACATCTGGCCATGTGGATGGAGGGAAGATAGAGAGATCTAAGAAAGAATGAAGGCAGAGAGTCTCAGAGTCACAGAGGACACTTCTGGGGGGAAGAGGCAGAGGTGAGGTGCTGGACATCTCATACTCTGTCTCTGCTTTAATCAGAACAGTCCCACTTTTAACTGTTTTGTATATCAGGATTTGACATATGACTTTCTTTTTTAGATGAATTCTATTGCTAAAATTTGAAAGCCTCCAGATTTGATGATAATCCCAAGATTCTAGAATTCCCACATATGTGTTGGGGGGTGGGCATAGTAGAGAGTTGTCCTCAAGATAATTTGTTGTTTTTAACTCAGGTTCTAAAAATGATGGGAAAGCTGGTCTCTCTCACTCAAATAGTAATCAAAAGTTTTGTCTTTGTTTCAAGATGAATATTTGAAATGGTCTAGGAAATACCAAAAGAACAAGCTAAAGACATAGCAACCAGGGGAGTGTAATGAAATGCTGCATGGTGGATCCAATGCCCTGGACCCAGAGCAGGGTGCCATGCCCTGTCAGTCCTCCAGTCCTGACACTGCTCCCTGAGCCATGTTACTCTGCCAGTAATTCCTCTCCTCCTCCCCTCACCCCACCAACCGTCTGAGCTGTGGGCAGATTTGGGACCACAGGGGATGGCTGTCACTGGGCATCTTCTCTGCCAGAGAGATAGAATGACTAGTGTGTTCCATCTCACTCCTCCCACACCCTTACAGGCAATTGCTCTGATGTCTACCTTGGAGAAGAGAGAGGGACCGTTCCTTTGAATAGCTGCTCCCTGAACTGTGGAGCACTGGCTTGGGTGGAATGTAGTGGACCTAAAAAGGATCTTGTGGCTCCCACTCCTAGCATGGCACCTGTTATCTGTATGACAGTGGGCAATTCTATTAACTCTCCCCCAGATTCTAGTAGTTGAGCAGGGATCATTATTCAGCTTCTACAGATGAGAACACCAAGACAGTGAAAGGGGAAAATATGTCTATAAATTCTCTGTAAGTTTTAAAATATTTTGGGAAAGATCCTATAACATATAATCCCCAAATGATTTAATTAAAATCTAAATGTTGATTTCAAATTTTAGTCCATGCCTTGTGGGTAATCATGATTACTTTGAGCCTGATCAGAGTCCTTGGTTTGGACTGGCATCTTTATCTTTTATTGAAGTATAGTTGATTTGCAAGGCTGTGTTGGTTTCAGGTGTACAGCAGAGATTCAGACGTAGATAGATAGACAGATATTCTTTTTCATATTCTTTTCCATTATAGGTTATTACAAAATATTGAGTATAGTTCTCTGTGCTGTACAGTAGGTGCTTGTTGGTTGTCTATTTTATATATAGTAGCGTGTATATGTTAATCCCAAACTCCTAATTTATCCGTCCCCCTACCTTTTCCCCTTTGGTAACCATAAGTTTGTTTTCTATGTCTGGGGGTTTATTTCTGTTTTATAAATAAGTTTTTCTTTTTTTTTAGATTCCACATGTAAGCAATATCATATTTGTCTTCTTACTTCATGTAGTATCATGATCTCTAGGTCCATCCATGTTGCTTAAAATGGCATTATTTCATTCTTTTATATGGATGAGTTATATTCCATTGTATATATGTACCACGTCTTCTTTATCCATTCATCTCTTGATGAAGATTCAGGTTGCTTCCATGTCTTGGCTATTGTAAACAGTGCTGCAATAAACATTGGGATGCATGTATGTTTTTGAATTAGAGTTTTCTCCAGATATATGCCCAGAAGTGGGATTGCTGGATCATATGGTAGCTCATTTTTAGTTTTTTTTTTTTTTTTTTTTTCGGTACGCGGGCCTCTCACTGTTGTGGCCTCTCCCGCTGCGGAGCACAGGCTCCGGACGCGCAGGCTCAGCAGCCATGGCTCACGGGCCCAGCCGCTCCGCGGCATGTGGGATCTTCCCGGACCGGGGCACAAACCCGTGTCCCCTACATCGGCAGGTGGACTCTCAACCACTGCGCCACCAGGGAAGCCCTCATTTTTAGTTTTTTAAGGAACCTCCATACTGTTCTCCATAGTGTTTGTACCAATTTACATTTCCCACCAAGAGTGTAGGAGGGTCCTTTTTCTTCCACACCCTCTCCAGCATTTATTATTTGTAGACATTTTTGGTGATGGCCATTCTGACCGGTGTGAGGTGGTACCTCATTGTAGTTTTGATTTGCATTTCTCTAATAATTAGTGATGTTGAACATTTTTTCGTGTGCCTGTTGGACTTTCTTCTTGGCCAGGAAGAATTTTCCCTACAGAAAACTGGGGAACCTCGCAGGAAAGATCCTCTTGGAGTGATTTCCAAGGCACCTCCCTGAAGGTTTGGAAACTACCCAAGACCTCTGGGCATGGACTCTGATCTGATTGTCAGAGCCCTGGCTCACAATGGCAGTCTGGGCAACTGGTCTTGCTGGTCCTGTGCAGTGGTCGTGGTGTGAATATCTGTGCACACGGGACGTCTACCCACAGAAATTCTTATGATCTTTTCACCTCTCTCTCAGGACAGCACACTGAGCAGAGCCTGTAAGAAACCAGGATCTTGGGCAAGAGACAGCAATGGCAGCTTCCCATACAACCTCACCAATTCATATCCTTGGCTTTCTCTTTTATTTTGGGGGGGTTCTCTTATTGGATGCATTGAAAACATAATCGCCTGAAGTGGGTATGCTGAAATCTATTGTTCAGCAATTGATTGTGCAGAAGGCTATAGGTTTTGTTGTTTTTCATTTCCAACTTGGTTTTTTGCTACCAGAGCACACACTTTCTTGGGAACAGACTCCTGAGAGCAGCTGGAATTACATGATTTGGCATTTTCTCTTAGGTAAGTTTCTTGACATTTGGAGGAAGAATCTGTAATGCTGAACATTTCAATTGTAAACCCTACCCAACAAATCTGGCTTTTCCCAGATAAGGGTGAGATCTGGGTCCCAGCAACCAAGCTGTGGGAGGCCCCCAGCAAGGTCCAGGCCTGGGGCTCATTCTTCGCCCCATTTTGTTCTGGAAGCCCTTGTTCTCCACTGTGAAGAAGCTCTCTCCTGTAGAGAGACTATCACCCCACTACTCATCCTTGAAAGAACACCCACCACACAGACCACAGCCACATCAGAAGTGCAACTGATAAAGGTATTGTCACCGTTAGCACTCTAGACACTCAGAATTAACAAATGTGCAGAGCTCAGAGATTCTGAAATTGTCCTCAGGACCACACCCAGGCAGTGGGAATTTTCCTGATGGACGGAGTGAAGAAAACAGTCAACTCCGAGTCCTCTTTCCAGGGTCCTGCAGGTTGAAAGCAGACCAAGGCATGATCTTTCATACAATTTTATACAATGCAATTGTCAAAAGCTGTATAATCATTTGTAAAATGTATCCCATCACAGTAACTATGGCTTTGGATACAAAACAGAATTAAAAACTGGGTCAACCATCCCTAGGCCTTACTCTGTGGTTGATGCACTCGTCCACTTATGTAATCAGCAGACACCAGCCAAGCATCTATCACGTGGAAGTCACCGCAGAAAGTAGAGAGAGGTTGGCTGCCCGAGGGAGCCCTGTGCAGGTGCCCAGTGTGGACCACAGATCAAGGTAGGAAGAGTGAGAGAACAATAGAGAAGTGCAAGGGCATTTGATGTTCCAATTAGCAGAATTATTTGCATATATCTGTTTCATCTAGCAAGATAAACTCAGCTGTGACAGTTTGAAAAACTGGGAGTTATCTAGTGTGGTACCATGCAGATCTGACATAAAACCCTCATTTCTCCTCTGATTATCCTTTTGTTTTTAAATATCAGGGTGCTGTGAGCAGTGAGGGGAGTTTTCTCTATTGCTCTATAACTATTTCTTGCTCTTGCAAACCCTTCACTTCATGCATAAGTTCTTCAGAGTTGTTATGAGTTGAACCTTTAGAATGCAATTGACTCTAAGACGGAAGCCTCGTTCTTGTGGGTGTCATTAGGGTAGAAAGGGAAGCATATACCCACTGTTCTCTCCCTGGAAGTCAGGCCCGAGCTGAGGCCCCTTTGCATTGCTTATGCTGTGACCCTCACCAACTTGTCTGAGCCCTTGGAACTCACAATATCCTGGGAGTACAGAGCAACAGTTCAATAAGTGCCAGTTTTACCTGAAGCTGGGATGTGGGCTGGGATTGGGCTTTGCCATCCCAAATTTAAAAAAACAAAAAACAACAACAACAGGAAAGAAGAAATAGATTAAAGCACTCCATGGTTTATGTTAAAATTGTTGAACTGAAGCCATGAGACAGACATTGTCTAGCGAGCAGACTCTTTGGGCTGCCTTAAATTACACAACCTAAAGTCCCCAAATAAGCTCAGATTGAGGTTCTGCCCTCTTTGGTCTGTCTCTCCCTTTCTTCTCTTCTTTCTCTCATTCTTACTCTCTCTTTTTTGAAATATAAGTTCAATGGAAAAGTGTATCATTTTGGATGAGGAAAGGAGAAGGATTCTGGCTTCCTTTGAACCTCTAAATGGTATTGAAGACAAAGCCTAGTATATGACAAAGGACAATTTGGAAGCCTCCACTTTCCTACCCCCACTAACGCTCTTCCCCCCACCTCCCCTGGGCTGTCCCGGCTCCTGTCTCACCTCTGCAAGGAGGAGGTGAAAGCACTCAGGCATGGGAGGCTGGCAGAGTCCCAGGCTCTGCTACTTGCTCACTGCAATTGACATTTTGGTCAAGTGTCTTAACATCTCCAAGACTCAGTTAACCTATTCATAGTGGGCATAGTAAACTTTATCTCAGCAGATTGTTATCAAAATGAAAAGGCACAATGACTCTAAGGCACCAGCATGGTGCCATGTGTCATGCCTCTCAACACCCACACCCGGCAGTACTGGGTATCCGGTAAAGCCTATGGTGGGACCAGAGGCAAAACAGGCTTGAAAAACATTAGTTGGCAGATTTTCTGTGAATGAAATGATCAGCTTCTGGTTTTATTTGATGAGAATGAAAGTGTCTGGGTCATATGCCCGAGCTGGGGTCTGAAAAGTGGTCCTAAGCATCCTTCATCAGGTGAGATCCAAGGATGTTCACCCTTAAGGGGTGGGGCCGGATGAGCAGGGCACGGCCATTAGCTGGACTGTAATTTCAACTCTCTCCTCATGTTACCCAGGGGCCCATTTGAAGTAAGGATGCTATGTGGGATGAGCAGTAGGCTGGTTGGACAAGGAAGGAGGCTGGTTTGGCCGAAGAGTGTTGGAGGGAACCAAAAGGCCTCCTCACTCAATATGGACATGGGCAGCACAGTCTGGGGAGAAGATGAAATCACTGCAAGCTATTTGCTTTAATAAATATGAGAAATGTACACACATTTTAGCTTGCTGGTTTGGAGATGCAAGCATCTGCTGGAAGAAAGGTGAGGTGTTTCTGTAAGGCTGTCCACCATGTTGCCTAGGTTCCCATGAAAGTGCCACTGATCACAGGAGACCCTAAGTGAGACCTGCCCTCTTCTTTCCTTCACTGTGCTGCTTAGTCCCATGTGCTGTGGGTGAGCCCTTCCCTCTCTTGGGTCTGTTTTCTCATGTGTAGCATGAGGGTTCCCACTACACCTGGGGTGTGTTTGCTGGCAGTTGGTGACCGAGCCTTAGAGGGATGATCTCTCCCTCGAGTCCAGGGCTCACAAAGAAACTGCCAAGGACAAGGTGAGGTCAGAGAGAGTCACGGTGTGAACAGTCCCTGCCACTCTGTCTGGTATCCACTCTGGGCAAAGACTAGCTATGCACTCCTGGGTCAACCGTCATCCCCATAGACATCCATGCTTCTCCTTCAAGGAGGGACACAGTCCTCAGCTTAGCCCTGGGCCTGGGTAGCATCCTATGGTCCAGTTGGCCACACACACACAATCAGGTAACCGAGCTGACCATTTGCTTGAAAGTACTCAGAACCAGACTACTCAGTGTGCTTCCCCCAAACCCCCTCTTCCCATGATTCTCTAAAGTTTAACCTGCATAGACGAATGGTCCAGTAAAATCCAGTTTGGCCTGGGCTGTGTTTCAGGTGTGCAGTATAGAAACACCCTAGGACATTTTTAAGGAATTTCCTTCTCCAGGTTATACTTTTCCCTTGTTGTGTATCTAGCTTTGCAAGAAGAAAAAAAGTTCACACAAGCAGGAATTTCTGCAGATTTACTGGGTATGTCTTGGAGAAAGTAGGGATTCTTTGATAAAACGTTAGAGGGGTCTCTGCTTCTCAGGGCTTCAGGAAATGGGCATAAACTACCCTGCATAAAACTGCAGGAGAGGCTGATCTGGAGCTTCACGCTTTAGGTTCCATAAGCTCTTGAAGGAGACACCCAGGCAGCTGCAAGAACAATACCCCAAACACAGTAAGATCTTTTAACAGCTGATATTTTTTCCATTCTTGCTCTGGGTGGGGCCTTCTTTTAAGCAATACATGTTTATTAACTCACTTAATCCTCATAACAGTCCTCAGAACTAGTTAAGTTACTGGATGCACAAGGCAACTCTTTGCTGCTGAACAGAGACGAGCTTTCCATTTTCCAGGAAACATGCCACATAGAAGATACCCCATTTAAACCAGTTCACCAACCTCATGCACCACTGCATGAGCTTTGGAAGCAAGACAGCTTTCCCTGAAGGAGTTTGTCTTCCCACAGGGAAATAAAACATCTGTATTTCACACAAAGAACTGAGAGGACACAGAACAGATATCAAGTCTATGACAAGCGAGGCACTCCTCTACGCTTCTATGCCCAGGGTAGACATCGCTAGTCAATCAGAAGCCTTCTTTCTTGAAGAATCCAGATTCAGCGTCAGGATCCTTCTCAACATCATGTTCCTGGGAACCACTCTTAAGTGATTTCTGTCATTGCTTTTTGACATCCCAGGGATGTGCTTTTACAGAACAAAGGTTTGTCTGTATCCTTTGTCAATAGGTCTGCTGGCAGCTCTGTGAAAGATGCAGGTAGGAGTCATTATCTCCAAAATACAAGGCAGAGGACTGATGCCCAGACAGGTCAAGTGGCTTTCCTAAATTTGCACAGCCACTTTGGAGCAGAGTCTAGCTGGCCTCACTTGGGCCACCTGCCTGCTGCTTGGCTAGTTCAGCTGAGACACCTTAGTGTACAGCACACCAGACTGCAGGCTTGGGAGTAGAAGTCATTTCCAAAGAGACACCCATGTGCTTTTACAAAAACAAACAAAATAAAGCAAAAAACAGTTTAAATATTGAATAGTCAAAAAAGAAATTTCCCCTGTACCCAGAATCTGATTTCTACACAACCTAGCCCCACAATATCTTTTTAGCTCTGTACTTGAACTCATCCCAAGTTATAGATCAAGTTTCAGCATTGGGTCTGTGTCTGGGCTTTGGCATTTCTGCACTTACCATGGGAAAGTCTATTCACTTCACCTCATTTAATGCTTATAAGAATCTTGTGAGACAGGTTTATTTTCCCCCACTTTCTAGGTGAGGAAACTGAGACTTAGAGATTTAAGGAACACATTCAAGGTCACTCAGCTAATAGGTTCTGAAACTAAATCAAGAGCCTTCTCAAGTCCTTTCCAGAGAGTCTCAGATCCATTTATGTATTATATAATTAATTCACTCATCATTTGTTAAGCACCGAATATCTTTTAGACTTGCCTTCTTTTGTGTCTTTGCCCAAGAAGGCCATCTCCGTGGGAGCAGCTCTATCTCATCCCCATGGAAACCTGACCTATCTTTCCAGGCCATGTCCCTGGGCACTTTCTTCATACAGAAAATAACTTTCCATTGTTAAAACCTCTGTTTGAGCTCTTCTGGCACCAGCTCCACTCACTTATTTTGAGAATCTTGGTTTCCTCACCCACTGGTCCCTAAGTTCCTGGAGGCTGGTGCTATGTTCCCCTCATTAAACACAGGGCGCCGCAAGCTGGAAAGCTCAGTAATGATGGTTGATCTGAGCTATTTAGGTTGAACCATTTGAAGTTGACAGTAACTATTTTTTCACCTAAAAAATACTGCAATCTCATATAGTTTAATGGAAATAAACTGCATCTGCCTTTATTGGGGTTTATGACTTATCAAGAGACAACTCTGAACTTTATACACTGGGATCTGTTGATCTTGTATGTTCAATATATTTCCTCATTGTAGCATCCTGTTATCAGGGAAGCATAAGTTCTACTTTTAGTTTTTCATGTTAAACATCTTAAAAAGTTAAAGCCATACACAAAAGTAAAGAGAAGAACATACTGAAGACCCAGACACTCCTCACCCACCTTCAAAACTATCAAATTTATGTCCAGTCTTATTTTATCTCTATCTCACTCCACCCACTTCCTCCTTCCCCCATCCCAATTATTCTTAAGCAACTCCCAGATATCAAGATATAAAATTATTGGAAGACAGTTCAGCATGTTTTTCTAAAAGATAAGGAATATTTTAAAAATATATATAACCAAAATATTTAAAAACAAATTAATGACAATTTCTTAATATTGTCAAAGATTCAGTACACACACACATACGACATAGAATCCAATAAAGTACAGACAAAGGATAGATTGTTTGAAGCAGGGTCTATATCAGGTCTGCACATTGTGTTTGGTGGACATGACTCTAAGTTTCTTTTAGTCTTTATATTTCCCTTCCCAGATATTCCCTTAATCGAATAGTTCCCTAACAGTTCCCATTGACTTAAGTGGACACTGGGGGCCCCGAGGTTAACTGGTTGTGTCCAATGTCTGAAATCAAGCCAATGACACAGGCCATGGATGGAACCCAGATGTTGGGTGGTGCAAACCTTCCTGCCCCTCACCCGGAGGCCCCACCCAGGTCCACTTGGGGGAGGCCCAACCTGGGGTCAGCACCGCTGCCCCCTACAGATCACCACTTCCTGTTTATCTTTCCAGGAGGCCGTGAGCACTACTGAGAAAAAGGTTCAATGGGTTCCTTGACACACAAAGCCCCTTAAAGGCAATATTTTGGTGATTTAAGTATAAATGATCAGAAACATGTGGATTTCATTTCCTTCAGAATACACTTGGGTATGAAAATTAAGGGGAAACGTACTTGGCAAAGTACAACCCGGGCTTCCTCAAACCCCTGAAGAGGTTTAAGATGTTTAGTGAATTTGAAGTGAAGTTCCCCTTTCTCTCTGCACTCTCCCACCAGGCTCACGCTCATTTGTGCAGAATCTGCTACTGAGGGGGGCTGTGACCTTGTTAAGAAAGGCAGAGGGGGGGCTTCCCTGGTGGCGCAGTGGTTGAGAGTCTGCCTGCCGATGCAGGGGACACGGGTTCATGACCCGGTCCGGGAGGATCCCACATGCTGCGGAGTGGCTGGTCCCGTGAGCCATGGCTGCTGAGCCTGCGCGTCCAGAACCTATGCTCCGCAACGGGAGAGGCCACAACAGTGAGAGGCCCGCATACCGCAAAAAAAAAAAAAAAAAAAAAAAAAAAAAAAAAAGGGAAAGGGGAAGAAAAAAAAGAAAAAAAAAAAAAAAAAAAAAAAAAAAAAAAAAAAAAGAAAGGCAGAGGGAGAGAAGAAGCAAGAGAAAGAGGAGGCAGGGCTGGGTGAGGGTGTCAGAGAGCTTCTCCTAACCGTGCTCTGCCTTGCCCGGAGGAGGTCTGGCCTGTCATCAGAATCAGCTCCCAGGAAGTCCTGCCAGGTGCCCCCTGCCCTCAAGGACCAGCCAAACTCCAGCCACCTCTTTCCTTTCCCCTGAGGAATAAACATTCGGAGTCACACAAGAGGCAAAGCAAACACTTGGGGGATTTTTTTCCCTCTTTACTAGTGTTATGATGGGATTGATTCCATGACAGAGGTAGATGGTCTTCAGAGCTCCAGGTAATCCAGGGCCACTAGGAAACCAGTTTCTGGTGTGGGAAGAGAGAAGGCAGAAAGAGGTTCTGAAGAAAGGATATTGCAGTGGAGAAAGAAAGAAGAAAGAAGGAAGGGAAGGAAGAAAGGGAAATAGCAGGAGAAAAAAGGGAAGGAGGGAGGAGAAGTGTGTAGTGTTGAGTGGGCAAGGTGGCCTGGGGACCACCAGTCAGGGTCACAGGCTCTAAAATAGTGTCTTGGTCAGCAAGCATTTCCAGACATGCCCCTTTCTGGACACACTACAAAAAATATGAGAAGCAATTTTGTGGGTTAAATTTCATGAACCAGGACAGACTTCCTTTCTCTCTGTTTTTTTGGTTTTAACCATCACAGTCAGCAAAATAGCCTCCAGAGCCCTTGCTGCTTGCCCTGATGAATGGACCCCAGCCCTCTCTGTGTCCTGGGGTACCCATCGTGGTGAGGACTGTGCAGGATCCCAGTGCCGCCACCCATGGGGCCAATGATCATGGTTGGGGCCTCCCAGGTGTCCCCAGCCAGGTCATTATAGAGGTGGGCACATCCCAGGTATTAGCCACTGCTGTGGGGGACCCTGAGGACAAGGCAGAGGACAGGAAAGGCCGGGCTTCCATTCCTGGGGGCTCACACAGGACAAAACACTTTTCTTGGTGGAGCAGCGGGGACAGAGCAGAAACATCGTATTCCCAATCACATGCTGGCATTAGTCAAGGTGAGGGTGACTTGGTTTGGGGTTGCCCTAAAACACACGCCAAGACAAGGCTCTGGAGGCAAGTGGTGTTTGTGGGAGGTGACACCAGGAAGCACAGTGAGGGTGGGCAGAAGCAAGACAGAGAAGGAAGGAAAGCCAAAAAGGCCTTGTCAGTGAAGAGGTTAGTGCTGTGGGAAACTGAGGCTCAGTCACTAACATCGGGGCTCCTTGAATACCTTTAGAGTGACCCTCAGGATGCTTCCATCAAGAGGTGAGCAGCTGGGTTGTATATCTACCAGCTCATTGGTCGAGGCTTACTCCTGGGGCTGGAAACTTCCAGCTCTCTGGTCCTTCCTCCCTGAACACGCTTCCTAGGTCCCTAGAACACCCTCAGGTAGGAAGCTTTGGGTTGAACAGAACCTTCTTCAAGTGGCCTCCAGGGTGTGTCCAAGGGGGTCTGGGCAGAGGTTCTATACTAGCTCTCTACCTACCAAGCAAACACCAACACTCGCCCAGATGAACAGGGTGGAACCTGTGGGTGGAGGGTAGGTAGCAGAGACCAAGAGCTGCACTCCTCCCTTCAAGAGATGGGCAAGCAGCCCTGCCTCAGGCACTGCCCTGCACAAACCTACCGCTGGTGGGCCTGGCCCCCATTCAAGCCACCGCGGCTCCCTGGACTCCAGCTCTTCCGTCTAGAACCAGGCACAAGGAACAGGAAAGTCCTTTTGCTCTGCGCTTTGTGTGGCCTGGATCAAGTTCACAGTAATTAGAAGGAAATGTGGAGCACAATCGTGTATGAATCTTCAGTGGCCACATTAAAGGAATCACTGGTGAATGTTTTGTTTTTGCAGAATTTTCATGAACAAGTGGCATTACCGTCCATTATTTATCTCCTTTCAATTGCAGTGAACAGTTTCAATGACAAATATCAAATTTCTGTATTTACAGAAAACCAGCACATGTGCTGATAATGGCACAATCCAGTATTTGTAAAGTGCTGACTTGTTTTTCTTTAATATAGACATTTGGTAATTATTGCTATAACTATTCATTAAAATGTGAAAGTAGCTAACTAATAAAATGATAGGCCATTTATTTTGTGCTCCCAGAAAAAAATAGCCAGCTTCTCTTTGGTAATCCTGGCTTTTTTAGATTTTGGACAATTCTGCTTCTAGTATCTGAACGAGGAATCAGGAGACAGCACACCCTTGGCACATGACAGATGCTCAACAAAAATACTTGGACAAATGTTTATTGGTTGACAAAACTACTGAGAATCGGCTTTATCCTTAAATCCTCTAGGCAGAGTTAATGTCACTCCATGAAGTTTCCACCACAGGTACGGTCAGTGCAGCCGTGCTAAGTGACAAAATGAAGCCTAGCTGCACAGTTTTCACGAGATCACACCTTTAACTTGGCAAAGATCTTGGGCAGGATCATTTTAAAAAGCAGTTTGTAATACTGAAGGTAAATAACCACAATGCCGGGCTTCCCTGGTGGCGCAGTGGTTGAGAGTCGGCCTGCCGATGCAGGGGACACGGGTTTGCGCCCCGGTCCAGGAGGATCCCACATGCCGCGGAGCGGCTAGGCCTGTGAGCCATGGCCGCTGAGCCTGCGCGTCCGGAGCCTGTGCTCCGCAGCGGGAGAGGTCTCAACAGTGAGAGGCCCGCGTACCGCAAAAAAACCTCTTAAGAAAATCCTCCAAACTGATTGAACAATGGCTCCCATATCTGGGTCTCACAGCCCGAGAGAAATGTACCTATAATGACACTCCCTTCATTCATTCATCCGTTCTTTCATTCATTCATTTATTCTGATGGAATCTACTGCAGAAGAGTAGCACACCGGGTGGTGAGGAGGAAAAGGAGAACAATATACAGCCCTGTCCTCCAGAGACCCAGGGCTTGGAGACAAGGGACCCTCACATTGGAAAGTGTCATGGATGCCAATGGAGTCTGAACCAATCTCTGCAAGGAAGGAGGGTCCTTAAAGACCTGGGGGTTCTTCTGTCCCATGAGCTGGGTCTCTCTTATTCTCCATTGTGACATTGATTTACTAAGTGCAGCCAGTGCAGGCAGATACAGGTGGAGGCCAAAGAGACAAAAGTTAAAATGATTACATCAGTTTCAGGAGTCCGGTTGTAAGTTATGAACCCGTTTACAGATACTTCCTCTTGAATCTAGTGGAAATGAATGCTGTATCCTGTAGATTTTTGCATTGAACCCCATGTCTCCCAACTTTCTTACAATTTCAAAAATTAAATATATATATTTATATTTATGCATATGTGTAGAGCTCCCTGGGATGTAAGGCCTGTACCGACAACAGCTTTTTCAATTGACCCAAAGGCTTCACCTTGGACTTGGCCCTAAAAATTAGCCTTTTGAATTTTTTTTTGTTGTTTAAACAGCAGCTGCTTCCAATGACTTCTCAAGTTTTGCTTCCTGGTAGCTAACATTCCAAAGCACTCTAAAACCAATTTTACACTTAATAAAGTTTAACTATTCAATATTTTTTTCATTTTAAAACTAAATAACAGACATTTAAAAGAATATTTCTTTTTTAATGACACTCATGCCACTATTTTATAAAGCCAAATGACATCCACCGTGCATTCCTATCTCTTTAACGGCCAAATACTCTATTAGTCAAGTTGGCTCATGTTTACAAGATTTTGGAGGGAGAGGGGATGTTTTACTGCTATCAGAAGACCTGACATCTGTTTCTCCAGGGATTCTCCATGTGTTTCTGTAGTTTACAGCAATTGAAACCACTGTTTTTGAAATGCATTTGTATTAAACGCAATGTACTAAGACTGGATTTCACTTCACAGGAGGCCTGCACATACATCTGGGGCTCTCGCTCATGTAATTTTTCTGAATGGTGAGACGTTCACTCTGAATTTAGGTGGGTGACATAGAATAATAGCAGACCCCAATGAAGTGCTTGTGTAAAATAATGTGGGCGAAGGCACTCAAGTGTGGGAGGGTTTTCCTGGTGTCTCTATTTCTGCCTGGAGCACCGCATTGGAAATGGTATTCCCTTGGTTTTTTTCCTTTAGAAACCGGAGCAACAGGGACCCCTCCAGTTCATCTCCTTGCCTCCAGACAGGAGAGGGAGTCTTTCTGGCTATTACCAACCACACTGTCCCGTAGGACTTCCTGCCAGTGCAGGAAATGCTCTGCATCTGCACGGTCCCTTTGATAGTACAATTATACCCTTAACCCCATGTGGCTGTTGTGTACTCGAAACATGGCCAGTGAGACTGAAGAGCTGAGTTTTTCTTGTATTTAAGTTTTTAAATTTTCAATTTAAATTCTAATACCCATTTATAGCTAGTGGCTACCATACTGGACCATGGGTAGAGCCTCAGCTACACCAAGGCCAATCATTCTTTGAAGTGTCTGTACTGAGGTGTCTCGTTTCTCTAGACCACCAGAGCAAACAGCACCATTGTCCCAAACTATTTACTACTGTGCCCAGTGCCAGTCGAGGTACTACTGATGGGCAGATCAGGAAAAGGGGCTCTTCCTAAAGACATTTTTCTCTCACTTGTTGCAAAGTGACATCATAGTATGCAAATCTACCATGTCAAAGTTATGGCAGTCACCCCCTAAGCTTCTGCCCGGCCATATGTAGGAGCCCTGCTTTCTGTGTGGTTTCAAATACTTGGATGTGGGCATGGAATGCAGGCTGCTGACTCCATGAGAACAGAGGCTAGATGTCCCTCACCCCACACCCCAGGGCAACATTCAGGGGTCTAGACAAACCATAGAAGCTGACCACGGGAACAGTCTTCTTCCTGACCCAGAAGCGCATTTCCTAGAGGTCTTGTTTCTATCGGGATTCTGTAAAGAACTCTCATAAACTCTTTCCTATAGGTTATCCCCACATCCTTTCCGGTCTTGGGAAACAGTTACAAAGCACCCCTTCAGCCTTATGTTCCTTGCAACAGGGGTCCTGGGGTTACTTGACTCTGCTCCACGTGTCTCTCTTCCTCCATCAGAGGAGCCCAGGCTTGTTCTCAGGATGAGGCAGAGGCCAAAGTATGCAAGACCTCCTGAGGCCTCACTCAGAATGGACAGGCCATCACTTCTGCCTTGGGTTTTGGCCAAAGCAAGTCACATGGGGTGGAGAAACGCATTCTGCCATCCTGAGAGGAGTTCCAAAGTCACATAGTGGAGTGCATGGAGACAGGAGATCTGTCCATCACAAATTCTTAAATGATACTAGCCAAGATGTGAATAGTGTTATCTCTTGGCAGTGAAAATACAGATGATTCTTTTTATCTTTGCTTTGTTTATAGTTTATCCTATTTTTTTTACATTTTCAAATTATAAAATAGGTGCATTTTAATGTTTGTTAACAAAGGGAATAGGCTTGTGAAAATAATTTCGAAAATATAGAAAAGTAGGAAAAAACACCCAAACTGTGTTTTTCACAAAGACAGTTACTTGTATTATGAGACAGTATCTTGTTGGAAACTGTCACATGTATTGCAGGATGTTTACATTTTTGGATCCCCCAAAACCAATGGTAGTAATGGCTTATGTCATTCTGACGATCAGTCCTGCCACCACTGCCACCACCACTCATGATTCCAAATGGCCTCTTGAGTTCTTTCCCATTGAGAAACACTAAAAAAATCATATTTACCCTTTTGGTGTTCTTTCTTTTTGGTATTTCTGTGCATAGCATTGATTCATTCATTCATTTTAATAATTTTAATGTTTATCTTATTTAGTATTTTATTATTTTCCAAGGATAAAATACATCACATGGATAATTTTGATTACAGCACGTTTTCATTTAATTTGATGTAATGTATCTTCTTACATGCAACCTAAAAGCCCCAAAACTTTTGACCATCTAAAGTCATCATTTTTTTATGGAATTCATTAAAGTGAAAAGAATACATAAAACATAAAATAAAGTCATCTTTCTTTAACAAAAACAAAAAATTTTAAGATACCCAACTGGCTGCAAAAAGTCAAGTCAACGCCTTCCCTAGGACTTTTTGTGGATTTCTAGAAGGTGGGAGAGAGACGCCTGCATTCTCCTCATGGCAATGGCTGTAGTTACTCCCCTCCATTGGCTCTCCCACCATCGTCCCACGCACCTCTGCTTCTGTCCTCATTTCCCACCTCCTTTCATGGACATTTCTCCTCTCCTCACTTATTTCCCAAGGAGTGTTTTGCTCAAGGCAACCATTTCTATTATTAGATAGCAGAATTTTCCTACAGTTCTGGTGATAAGGGAAGGTGACTACTGCATGGAGCTGGGAATAACCTGGAAGTGCATTTCAGGCATCTCAGGTGCCCAGGTTCACTGGCCATGACATGTTTTAGGGCACTCTTGGGGTTTGCAGGGAGAACTCCATCATACACTTCTTACCTGTAAGTTCTGAGTCGATTGAGAATCAGATGCAAGCTTAGGTGAGATAACTTGATATCTGCTAAATTATCAGAGAGAATAGCTTAGACCTACAGCCAAAGTCAATATTCTGGTACTCTCCCCCCCAAGTTTAGACTTTGGGAATTCTTACCCAGCCAGATGAATGGAGAATTATGACCCATTTCTCAAGAGAGGCCAGTTGCAGAGAACACATAGTTAATGTGTTAAGGGAAATGAATTAGAAGACTGCATTCATAGCAACCACCAGGAAATTTCCTTCTCAACCCCTATCCCACCCTCTACACACCTACAAACTGAGCATCCATCAGCTGAATCTGAGAAATGCCCTCTAAGAAAAAGAAACCTCCTGGTAAGGGGTTAATAGGGGCTCATGGAAGGAGCAGAGGGAAGATAGTTTCTCTATAAAGTTTCTGTTCAAATGTTTTGTTCGTTTTTCTGTTAGGCTATTTTAGATAGATAGATATAAAGATAGATTATAGTATCTATCCTACCTATCTGTCTATCATCTATCTATCTATCATCTATCTATCTATCTATCTATCTATCTATCTATCTATCTATCTATCTATCATCTATCTATATGTTTGAAAGAGCTCTTTACACATTCTGGGTAGAAATCATTTGTTAATGATGCGTGTTGCAAGTATAGCCTCCCACTTTGTGGCTTCTAAGTTGTATATGGTACGTTTCATTTTCTAATTTTGATGTGGTGAAATTTATCAATCTCTTTTCTTTGTCATTAGTGTATTTTGTGTCTGTTTAAGAAGGCTTTTCCTATATCAAAGGTCATGAACATATGTTCCCAAATTATTTTTTTTAAGTTTTATAAGTTTTGCTTTTCACATTTAGCTCTATAATACACCTAAAGTTGCTTTTTGTGAGTGGTGTGAGGTAAGAATCTAATTCCAATTTTTGCTTCTGTATGAATACTATATTGTTCTAGAATCATTTACTTAAAAATAAATGTTTTTTCCCCATTGCTCTACAGTAATCTCTCTGTTTGTGGATTTTTCCATTCTGCTGTTTTCATCTTCTGGGTATCAAAGTCTTATTATAAAGCCAGTGTGATGTTGGCCACAGATTGGTAAATATATCAAGTCCTCTCACCATGTTCTTCCATTTCAAGAGTGCCTTGACTATACTCAGCCTTCAATTTTTCCATATAATTTCAAAATCACCTTGTCAAATTCCACAAGATCAGTTTTGGGGAAAAAATGACACGTTAAACATATTGAGTTTTCAAAACCACAAACACTATTGTTTTGTTCAGCCTTTATTATTTTAAGTATGATTTAACAAACAGCATGCGGGATTTTGTTTGTTAATCCTGAGAGCTGCTGACCATTCTAGCAATTCCAGCAACTGCTGGAGTTCAGTCGTTTACATTTAGGGGAACCATGAATGCATTTGGTTTCGGTTCCTCCATCTAACTTTATGTTTATTGCTTGTTGCACACAGTGGTGTCCTGTTTCCTTTTCCTTATTTTCCTGGTTTGATCATGTTGCTATTCATTCCACTTTTGCCTTTGCTATTAAGAAGATCTACTGTACCTTTCTTTTACACTTGTAGCTAATTTCCCTTCCCCTGCTCTTTGATTCAAATACATATTACTCCACCATTATTCAAAAGTCAGTTACCATTTGTTTCCCCATCAAGATGCACTGTTTCTTCCCTCATGAAGCCTTAATTTCCCCCATCTCAGAATTCCTTAATAAGATGAGAGCTATAGAGTCATTTCACTTCCCCCACCTCTTCCCATGCCTTCTTCTTGCTTAGTGTATGATCTTTGATATGTTTTTTTCTTCCCTCTTCTCTACCTATCACTCTCATTTGTAGATTTTATTGAAATAGCTTAGTTACTATGTGCCTTTTATTTTGTGCCTTTACAAATATAATTAAACTTGCCATATACATGCATGTATATATGTTGAATATTTGATATTTCATATATTAGCCAGGTTCATTGCTCACTGCACTTTCCTCTCCTTTTCATCTTCCCTCATCTTTATTCTTTTCAGTAGAGTCATTTTACAGTATTCTCCTCAGATGGGATACTTGGGTGATGTACTTTCTAATTGTTTTAGTGCATTTCTTTCCCACCATTAGATTTATGATACTTCACTGGACATAGAAATTTTAGGTTATAGACCTTTTCTTATTCATCTGTAGAAACAATTCCACTATTTTCCAGCTTCTAGTATAGCAGATCAAAAATCTGATGTCACTGACTTTTGCTTTCTACTTGGAAACATGTACAATTTTAATTTTTTTGTAAAATTCAAGAATCTTACCAAACAGGTCTAAGACATGTGTTTGTGTGTATATGTGTTTTCTCATTAATTTAGTCCAACTTCTTGAAGCACTTTAAATCTGCAGACTTTTCTCAGTTCATGGAATTTATACATTTGTTCAGGTTTAATGACTGTCTCTTGTATATCAGCTGCTTCTTTTCCCATAATTTCTGTCATTCACATGTTAGATCTCTGGGATTTATCCCTTAATCCTCTTATCTTTCCATCAAGTTCATAATCTTTTAATATTTTTTTCTCTGTTATTTCAAATATCTCTTGATTTGTGGCAGCATTAATTCAATCTTAACAGTGATAAATCTTTCATTTAATTTATTTACTATTTTTTCACTTTAAAATAATATTTTAAGCCTCCCAAAGAATTTTATTATGAGAATGAATTTCCTTAAATCTCATCGTTCTTTTTTATCTAGGTATTCATCAGCCTCCTCCAGCAGTCTTTTTTATTTTACTGGGTTTGCATGCTAATTGTTCTTCCTGCTCCTCCTCATTAAGGTTTCTGGGCTCTTTTAACCAGGATATTATTATTCTTTCTGGTTTATACTGTTGAGTTAGCCATGGCTGTTGGAGTTCTCTAAACAGCAAGGGTTGTGTTGTGTGGCTGGTAAAAGATGTGGTGGTTCCAGGTCCCAAGAGCCTTTAAAGTAAAAGCAGCTGTCACCTACCACTAAGGTACCTGGAGAGATCCCTTGCTCTTTGATTTCCCAACACACTTCCAGCAGTAAGAACAGAAAAGTCTCAGTTCACCCATCCATTTTACACTTTGACCTTCAAGAATGTCCCTAGACAGCTCTCCCCAGGTCACATGACACTCCTGTCCTCCTCCTGAGTAGCATAGCATCACTGCTGCTTGGTGACTTATTCACCACCTATGTCCCCTGCCAGGGCCGTTACTTTCCAAAGACTTATGCCACCAAGCCAACTCCTATAGGTTTCAGCAGCTCTGTGGTTAGGAGAGGCTGGTAGCTTGGATTAGGTAGTGGAGGCAGAAGGGAACTGGGTTCACTAGAGTCCCCTTCACACCATTGCCCAGGATGATCCAAATAATCAGAAATTTTGCAGGTAAGGATTCAGTGGAGCAAGGTCCATAGACCGTAAGAAAAGAATTTTGAACCTAGAAATCTATATCCAACCAACCAACATGACATTGGGAGGGAATAATGAAAATGGCATCATCTTATATACTTGTAAACAGATGTTTACAGCAACTTTTTTTTTTCATAATTGCCAAAAACTGCAAACAAACCAAATGTCATTCAACTTGGAAATGGATAAACAGTGGTACATCCAATGCTGTTTAGCAATGAAAAGGAATGAACTATTAATTCACACAAAAACTTGGATGGCTTTCAAAGGCATTGTGCTGAGTAACAGAAGCCAGTCTCAAAAGGTTACATACTATATGATTCCACTTAAATGATGTTCTCAAAAAGTCAAAATTATAGTGATGAAGAATAGATCGGTGGTAGACAGGGATTAGGACTTGGGGGAAAGATGTGACTAACAAGAGATAACAACAAGAGAGGTTTTTGGGTGATGGAACTTTACTGTATACATGTTGTGGTAGTGGTTACATGAATCTATGCATGTCTTCATTTTTTAGAAATGTCCACAAATGTCAATTTTACTCTAAATTAATTTGAAAAAGAAAAGAAAGGAAAGGAAAGAAAGAAGAAAAGTAAAGAAGAGAAAAGAAACAACAGGTATAGTGGATCCAACCTGAAGCTATGCCTTTGGACTAATAAGAATTCCAAACATGGAGAACTGAGAAAACAGAGGAAATGAAATTATATTAAAAACATATAACACATTTCTCAGAACAGAATCTTCAGTTGGAAGTACTCCATGATAAATGAAAATATACCCACACTTAGACTTACCATATCAGTATATTCAGAGAAATAAGACATCCTCTACAAAGGAGCAAGCATTAGACTGGCATCACTAACCCTCTGTACTAGACGCTAGAAAAAAAATGGAGCAAAATCTTCCAAGTTCTGAGGGTGGCTTGTGAATTGACTTTCAAATTGGAGGCGTATAGCCAGGCAAACTATGAGTCAAGTGAGAGTGAAGAATAATGATATTTTCAGACTGCACAGACCTGAAAATTTACCTCAAGTACACTTTGTTTTTCGAAATTATTTGATGACTCCAGCAAAACAGAGTAAACAAAGAACCAAGAAAGAGAATGCTGTGGGATCCAGAAAACAGTGGATCCAAACTGAGAAATAATGATGTCCTGTTTCAGAATCCCTGCAAGCATCAAGCCCAGAGAGCAACAAGTTCAGACTAGGGTGGGAAGATGGCTCCAGAATAAAGGAACAACTGGAGGATTATGTAGAACGATTGAAGCATTAGAAAAACTATGGGACATGCTAAAGACAATTGGTGATGTTAGTTTTTTGAGAATGAATTTAAACTTGACTCTGGGCACGTTCTTCTTTGAGTGGCTTTGTGGTCAAGAGGTTGGTCTCCCGGTGAAAAAAAATGAATCCTGGTACTTTACTTTGTTCTGCTGTAAGCAACATTCATATAATCATAATAAAATGAACATCGTTTATGAGTCTTTGACTAGCAGACTCACTCCATAGATGAATCACAGAAGATCCAACTTTTATCACATTTCAAATATTATAAATCTTGGCCAAATAAAAGTAAAAGTTCATTTGAAAGAGCTTGGGAGGTGGAAATACTACCCTCATTTTACAAAGTTAAAATTCAAAAGATTTAATTCAAAGATTGAACCTATCATTGATTGAATAAGAAATAGAGACAGGGAGGATGGTATAGTGGTTAAGAGCATGGACTCTCTGAATTTGAATCCCAGCTCTGCCGTTTATTAGCTGTATGACCTGGGACACATTACATACTCTTTCTATACTTCAGTTGCCCCATCTGTAAAATGAGGGTATTAATCATAACCACTTTAAATGAATGAATCTATCTAAAACACTTAGAATAGTGTATGGCACATAGTCAGTATTATATACACATTTGCTACAAACTCAGAGATGAACAATAGAAAAATTAATAAAAGTGAAAAAAATATTTTGGAAAGAAGAAGGATAGAAATATTACAAGATGTCACGTAATTGAGCAAAAACGTCATTAAAACATGAGAAGTGGGCTTCCCTGGTGGCGCAGTGGTTGGGAGTCCACCTGCCAATGTAGAGGACACGGGTTCGTGCCCCGGTCCGGGAGGATCCCACGTGCCGTGGAGCGGCTGGGCCCGTGGGCCGTGGCCGCTGGGCCTGCGCGTCTGGAGCCTGTGCTCCACAACGGGAGAGGCTACAGCGGTGAGAGGCCCACGTGCCGCAGAAAAAAAAACAAAAAACAACAAAAAAAAAAAACATGGGAAGAAGTTAGTAGACAATATCTACAGCTAATAAGACAAAAATGGTGAACTAAATTTCTAGAAATAGTAATAAGAAGATTTAGAGAGGTTAAAGGGTTCACTTCTGGAAAATTGGGCTGGGATTGGGCAGCGTAAACTTCTTGCTTTCAAGAGTAGGGGCTTCTGAACCACTACATTCTTCAGCCAGGTCCATGCATTATTGTGATAATATTTTGTCAGAAGTAAGTCAGACAGAGAAAGACAAATATCATATGATATCACTTATATGTGAAATCTAAAAAAAAGGGCACAAATGAGCTGATTTACAAGACAGAAGTAGGGTCATAGATGTAGAAATCAAACTTATGGTTACCAGGGGGTAAGCGGGGGAGGGATAAATTGGGACATGGGGATTGACATATACACACACTACTATATATAAAATACGTAACTAATAAAGACTTACTGTATAGCACAGGGAACTCTACTCAGTACTCTGTAATGACCTATATGGGAAAAGAATCTAAAAAGAGTGGATATATGTATACGTATAACTGATTCACTTTGCTGTACACCTGAAACTAACACAACATTGTAAATCAACTATACTCCAATTAAAATTTAAAAATTACATACATCAAAAAATATGTACAGGGGCTTCCCTAGTGGCACAGTGGTTAAGAATCCGCCTGCCAATGCAGGGGACGTGGGCTCAAGCCCTCGTCCAGGAAGATACCACATGCCGCAGAGCAACTAAGCCTGTGTGCCACAACTACTGAGCCTGCGCCCTAGAGCCCGCGAGCCACAGCTACTGAGCTGCGTGCTACAACTACTGAAGCCTGTGTGCTTAGAGACCGTGCTCTGCAACAAAGACAAGCCAGTGCAATGAGAAGCCAGCGCACCGCAACGAAGAGTAGCCCCGGCTCGCCGCAACTAGAGAAAGCCCACACGCAGCAATGAAGACCCAACACAGCCAAAAATAAACAAATATATAAAAAATTTAAAAAATATACGTACAGATGAATAATATAAATGTGTAGCTTCTAAATCACTTTTGTGATGAAACTGAACAAGGAAAACTTAATCAGTCCAATAGGATGCAAGACAGAAATACAAACAAACGGTGGAAAACATAAAATAAGATGATAGGAATTAATCTAAGCATTAAATATTAGTGATCAACTGCATGTGTCAGGGGACTCACTCAGATTTCCTGTGATGAGAACATAGTGAGTGACAGCCCCACCTGTGCCGTCTCCAAATCCTCCACCACATTCCTCCCAAGGCTAAGCTTGCCCTGGGCAGCTCCCAAGGGTACTCATGCAGACCACTTCTACAGAACACGGGACCCCTGGAAGAGACTGCTTTGGCCGTGGGCCTCACATAGGCCAGGCTGGAGCTTTTCTGGACCTGCGGAGGAGTCAGAGGCTCTTCCTCCCCAGTCCTTCTTCCTTCCCCTCTGCTACCATACGGGGCAGACCTGTTTTGCTATAGAAAGTCCCTCCCTGCCTTTTCCTATTTATGACCCTTTTATCTTGACCTGCACTCCCCCAATAAATGTGGTGCATATTACTGTCTTCTTTTGTTTGCTTCTTGGAGGATCCAATGGGTCTACCAGGACAGAGTTCCCAGATTTAGTGATCAGATAAGATGCAGTATGTAGCTATCCTTGGAGGTACAGCTAAACAAATTAGAACAGAAAGGCTGAAAATAAGGGGATGGAAAAAGTGCATAAGGTAGAAGTTTACAAAATAAACAAGGAAATCCAGATCAGGATGCTAAGCAAAACAAACAAACAAAAAAACCCCAAAAAACAATGCAGCAATATTGATGTCTAAACAAATAGAGAAATGGACACATCCTTGATTATAGACAGACTTTAACACAACTCTCTGAGAAAATATAGATTATGTCAACTGAAATATGCAAAGGTATGGAGAGCATGATTAACACAAATAACATGCCTTAGTCACGCATGCAAACACACTCTTTCCCATCCCCCAATTTTTAACACCCATGGAACATTTACAGAGTTGTGTAATCTAATTGAAATCAAAAATTTTAATATAAGTTACAAAAAGCATAAATCATTAAGGCCATTTTTCTCTGGCCATAACAAAATTAAGTAAGAGATTAATATCAAAAGAAAGCAAGTGTGTGGGGTGAGGATCAGGGGTGAGGAGCAGCAATGATCCACCTGAAAAAAAATCATTTTAAAAATCTCTTGATTTAAAGAAAAATAGCCCCAAATCACGAACAAGTTATAAATGAACAACAATAAATATTCTACACTTCAAAATAGATCGAATGTGACTGAAGCAGAACTCAGAAAAGAGTCATAGCCATAAATGTTATTTTAAAAAGACAAAACAAAAAAATCTTAAATTAAAACAAAAGGTAGGCATAAACAAGGAAGTAAATAACAGAAAAAATAAATTCTAAGAAAGTAAAAAAAAAGGAGATCATAAAGAATAAAAAGTAATGAAGTAGAACAGCAATATAAAAAGTTACACCTTATGGGCTTCCGTGGTGGTGCAGTGGTTGAGAGTCCGCCTGCCGATGCAGGGGACGTGGGTTCATGCCCCGGTCCGGGAAGATCCCACATGCCGCGGAGCGGCTGGGCCCGTGAGCCATGGCTGCTGAGCCTGCACGTCCGGAGCCTGTGCTCCGCAACGGGAGAGCCCACAACAGTGAGAGGCCCGCATACCGAAAAAAAAAAAAAAAAAAAGTTACACCTTATTAGTGAATCCCAAAGCTGGTTCTTTCTATGACAGCAAGAAAGACAACCATCAGAACTGCATGGAGCCTGATTGTTCATGCACATGCCTCTGGAGTGATTTACTTGCAGTAACCCATGTCACCATCTCCACTATTAATGTGGATGCCTCTAGGTGGGTACCATTATGTGGCATGAATTTTGTGTGTCTTTATAGTCTTGGTTTCCCTTTTTATATAGTGATGATTCACTCATTCATCTATTCATTCAACAAATGTCTAACACCTACCATGCACTACGGCATATTTGGGGAACTGGAGACTTGAATTAAAGAATTGTTCCATAAGGTCATTTTGGGATTGCACTGAAAAATATTAATCATAGCTGTCACGTTACTATTTAAATTTTTATTGGAACTCACACGTTTTTATATTTACAGATATTTTCTTATTGATTTTTATTGAGGTATAATTCACATTAGATGCAAGTCACCATTTTTAAGTACACAGTTCATTGTATATGTACTTGTACATGTAAAATGTACAAGTTACATGTACAGTTGGGTAATCACTGCACAATCAAGATATGGAACATTATTTTCAATCCCCCCAATTTTTTCCTGCCTTTTGCAGGCAATCTCCTCCTCTACCACAGTCCCTGGCAACCACTCATCAGTTTTCTGTACCTATAGGTTTGTTTATATAAAATATTGTATAAATAAAATTACACAATATGCAATCTTTTGTGTCTAACTTCTTTCACTTAGCATAATGTTTTTGAAATTTACCCATAATGTTGCATTTATTAATACCTAATACGTTTTCATTACTGAGTAGCATTCCATGGTGTGAATAAAACACAATTGTTCATTCATTCAGCTGTTGATAGATGTTTTGGTGGTTTCCACCTTGGGTCTATTATGAATAAAGTGCTATAACAATATATGTGCTTACAAGACTTTGCATGGACATATGTTTTTATTTCTCTTGTAAAAATACATAGAAGAGGAACGGTAGGTTTGGATAGTAGGTATATGTTTAACATAATAAGAAACAACATTTTTCTTTGCAACATGGGTGTAACTTTCTGCATCCCTACTGCCAGTGTATGATGGTTACAGTTTTTCCACATCTTTGGCAACACATGGTATTTTCAGGTCTTTTAATTTCATCCATTTTAGGGAGTGTGCAGTAGTATCTCTGTGATTTTAAATCTCATTTCCCCAATGACAAGTGTTGTCATTTGTATATCTTCTTTATTAAAACATCTTTTCAATGCTTTTGTCCTTTTAAAATATATATATATATCTTTTCTTATTATTCAGGGGTAAGAATTTTTTTACGTATTTAGGATAAAAATATATGCTTTGTAAATATTTTCTCCCAGTGTGTGGCTGGTTCTTTCACATTCTTTCCCACCCCCACAAACTCTTGCTGCTAATGTTTTATAGTCCCTAAAATTATGGTTTAATTAAAGCTGAACTTAAAGGAAAAAAGACATATCATGCGTACAGCTGGTAGTTATGATTTTCCAATTTGTACCTCATGTAGCCAAATTTTATTATACACACACACAGTTTTTATATTATTAAGATTCTTAGTTGTTGTGAAAAACTCTGGTATAGATTTTAGGCTGAACTATTGAATCACAGTCTCACCAGGAATTTGTCTTGTTCATTCACCATCTCTTTTTTCCCCACATTCTTAACCATGTCTTTTGATGAGCAAAATATTGTAATTTTGATTAAATCAAATTCACCCTCTTTTGTTTTATATTTTATACTTTTGGCATCCTATCTAATAAATCTTTACCTAGCTTGAGGCCCCCAAATTTTCCCTTATATTTGTTTCTAGTTTTAATTTTTACCTCTTACATTTAGGTGTTTGACCTATTTTGAGCGTGTAGTGTGAGAAGACAGTTGAGATTTTTGGTTGCTGTATTTTTCCATATAGATATCCAATTGTTCTAGTATCTTTTGTTGAAAGACTATCATTTTGAAAAATATTCTCCTTCCCTCCTTTGAATTACCTTAGTACCGTTGTCAAAAATCAACTTACCATACATGTGTAGGTCTATTTTTTAGCCCCTCCATTCCCTATTTTGAAGCTCTGTTGTTATGTACGTACCCATTTCAAATTATGTCTTCCTGGTGAATTACTCTACCATTTTGTAGTGTCTTTCTTTATCACTGATAACACTCCTTGTTTTGAAGTTCATTCTGTTGTATTAATATAACCACCTTACTTTTCTTAAAATTAATGCAGGCATTAATTGAATCTTTTTTTCCATCCATTTATTTTTAACCTATCTATAATCTTTAAAGCCACTTTCTTATAGATAGCATGTAGCTGGGTTTTGCTTTTTATCTAATCTGACAAACTTTGCTGCCTTTTAAATGGGGAATTTAGACCAATTATATTTAATGCAATTACAGATATTGTTGGATTTAAATGTATCACTTTCCAGTTGTGCTTTTTTTTTATTTCAACTACTATTTTGTCCTTTTTACCTCATTATGGATACTTTTAGATTAAGTACTTTTAATTATGTACTTTTAGATTATGATTCCATTTTATCTCCACTATCGGCTTGTTATACGTCTTCTTAAATCTTTTAGTGTTTTCCTTGTGGTTTCAAAATACACCTTTTAATTTATCACATTCAAATTATTTTATTCTGTTTCATGTATAAATTAAGAAACTTACTTTAGTACCCTCACAATTCCTCCCTCCCTTTTTTGGTGCTATAATTACTATGAAGTTTCCTTTTCATATTAAGTTCCACAACTCAGGTATATTTTAGAGTAATTAAAAATAAGGAAAATGCCATTTTAATAATTACTTCATTTTTGCTGTTTCTAGAGATCTTCATTTCTTTATGTAGATCGAAATTTCTGTCTGATATTATACTCTTCTGTTTGAAGAGTGTTAGTATTTCTTGTAGCTCCAGTTGGTTAACAGTGAATAGTTTCAGGTTTGTTCTGGTTTTTTATTCCTAAAAAGGCTTTGTTTCACTCTCATTTTGGTAAGTTATCCTAGCTGGATATAGAATTGTGAGTTAGTAGTGTTTTCTCCTCTGTATTTTAAAGATGCCATTCCACTGTCTTCTGGCTTCCATTGTTATTGACAAGAATGCTGCTGTAGCAGACTTCTCTTTGTTCCTCTACAAAATGAGTCCTTTTTTTTTTTTTGCTGCCTTCAAAATTTTCTCTTTTTCATTCTTTTCTGCAGTTTCACAATGATACACCAAGGGCATTTTTGTTCTTGCTTTTGGAATTTACCTTGATTTGGGTTCCCTGAGCTTCTTAGATTTTTGGTTTGGTGTTTCTCACTATTTTTTAAGAATCTTAACCATTCTCTCTATAAATATTTTTTATGCCCCTTTCTCTCTTCTCTTTCTGGGATTCCATTTATATAATGCTGTTTTATTTTTCATGCTCTTTTTCTCTTTGTGTTTCAATTTTAGTAATTCTATTGAACTATCTTCAAGTTCAATGATTCTTTCTCCAGCTGTTTTGAGTTCATTGAAGGAATTATTCATCTCTCATACCATATGTTTAAAAAAAGTCTAACATATTCATTAGACTTTTTCTTATAGTTTTCTTCTCTTTGCTAAATTTCCCCATCTGATCATGCATGAAGTTCATCTTTTCTACTAGATCCATTAAATATTAATTACAGTTTTATTTTTAAGTTGCTGTCTCATGATTTCAGTATCTGGGTCATTTATGAATCTGACCATGAATTGTGTTTTTGTTTTAGATTGTTGTTTTATTGAGAGGGCAGGGAAAGCAACAGTGTTTCTTTCTTATGTTTCTTGTCATTTTTCATTAAATGCTGACATTGTGTGTGGACCAGTAGATGCTGAGTTGGGCTTAGATTTTATTGTTTCCATAGTTTACCCACAGTGCACCATAGGTTTCAACTTCCATTAGTAACAGGCTGTCATTTTTTTGTACTTAGGTGAAGGCTGAGTAGCCAGAAGTTATTTCTTAGAATCAGTGCTCCACCTTCAGATTTTCAGCTCTCTTTGCTCACTTGCACCACAAAGGAAGTCTCTCTCCATGCTTTCACCTCTTCACCAATGGTAGATTACTGTTGCTTGGTTTTGGTTTTGGTGCTTGCTAAGCAAATAGTGGGTGTCTTCAGGCTTCTCTCTTGTCCTTTTCCAGTCTTAGTCCTGGAAGGCTTTTTATGCCTGAATCTCAAGCATATTTAGCGACAAAGATACATGCAAACAATCACATGCAAATATACTTGACCTCATTAGTCATTAGAAAAATGCAATTTATTTTTCCAGCTTTATCGAGGTATAATTATACATATAATTTTATTTATAAATTTATTTTAATAACATTATTTATTGAAGTAAAATTACGTATTTTTACTTAATTTATAAATGTATTTATAAAATATTATTTATAAATTTATAAGTAATATTACTTGTTGAGATATAATTATATATAAAATTTTATTTAAGTATATAATGTGATGGTTTCATATATATATACATATATGCAAGTATATATATACAAATATATATACATATATATATATCAAGCCATCACATATACTTTAAATATATATATTGTGAAATGTTTACCATAATCAAGTTAATTAACACATATATCATCTCAAATGGTTTCCTTTTATAAAGTGTGAATATGGTGAGAACTCCTCAGATCTACTCTCTTAGCAAATTTTAAGTATATAAAACAGTATTATTAACTATAGTCGCCATGCTGTACATTTGATCCTCAGAATTTATTCATCTTATAACTGTAGTTTGTACCCTTTGACCAATATCTCTCTATATCCCCCATTCCCAACTGCTGGCAACCACCATTCTACTCTCTGGAGAAGTGGCTATTTAAAACCACAGTGATATACTACTGCATGCCCACTAGAATGGCTAAAAGTAAAAAGCCTGAAAATACCAACTGTTGACTAAGATATGGAGTTACTGGAACTCTCCTACATTGCTGTTGACAATGCAAAATGGTACAGATACTTTGAGAAAACAGTTTGCCAGTTTCTTATAAAGCTATACATAATGACCATGGAACTGAGAAATTCCTCTTCTAGGCATTTACACAAGAGAAATTAAAATATATGTCCAAACAAAGACATTTTCATGCATGTTCATGGTAGTTTAGCCCCAAACAATTCAAGTGCCCATCCACTGGTGAATAGATAAACAACTGTGATGTCCATACAAGACAATATTACTCAGCAATAAAAAAAAGAGATTAACTACCCAACAGTATGGAAGAATATCAGAAGCATTATGCTAAATGAAATAAGCTAGACATACAAAACTACATATTATATATTTCTGTTTATACTGCAATTCCAGAAAAAAATGAAAAAATGAAACAAACAATCAAAAAGCAATAATGAAAGTAGTAAAGTGGTTGCTTCCTGGGGCCATGGTGGGGGAAGGCATTTATTGCAAAGGAGCCTGAGAAAACTTTTTAGAATGATGGAAACATTCTACATCTTGATTGTGGTGGTAGTTTCAAACTATATATATTTGTTAAAATTTTCAAACTATACACTTTGAATTGGTGAATCTTATTGTATATAAATTATGCTCAGTATATATGATTAAAATAATAAGAGAAAAAAGAATTTTAATAAGCAATGAAGTAATGAATTATTTTCAGGAGAGGGGCTAAAAAACGTGAGAAGAAAGTTAAATACTGAATGAGAAATCAGAATTAGAGAAATAAAGCTAGAGATTGAGGAGAAGAGGATGTGTGGAGAGAGCAGTGGAACCTGAGGGTTAAACATCAGAAACAGGGAAAGAAATCTGAAGAGAGGAGCGGAAGGAGTGGGAGGATTTAGCAGGGGATGGATGGAATAGGCAGAGAAGCTGCTGTTTTCCCTCGTCTTCCATCCTTGCTATGAGGCTACTACTGGCCTACTCATCTGCCAGTCATCTTTCTGGAATAGTGTAGACTTGGAACTGGGTGGTCTCATTCCATCCATATTAGTGCCCAGGGTTACTAAGTCCTTATTTGACTGATTGTCACCCAGATGTCCAATCAAAAAATAAATAGAATAAAATAATGAAATTAAATAAAGTAAAATGAGTATGGGGAAGTGAGCAGAAAATAAATATGAAATGTAGGCCTGCCCTAAGACCAATAATAGTAATAATAATAATAATAAATAGATGTACTAGTTAAGTCAGGGCACAGGCATTGGTGGCAGGTCTATGCTGGTGCATCCTTCTTGAGCTGAAGTGCCTCTGAGGAATCACTAAGCTTCCATAGATCTCAGTGTAAAAATCAGCAGCCTAGTTTTCTTCACAACCATTGCAGTTGCAGGGGAAAATGAGAGCCAGAGAGGATGTGGATTTCCCAGGTCATATAGTTCCATAATCTCAGTTCTAAGATTTTAGCCAGAATTACGTAAGGAAGCAAAATATTTTTAAGGAGAGAGCCAATTATTTTCCATTTATCTCTTTCATATTCTCAATATTTTTTGAGAATCAACTAGCTACATGACATTAAGCTAGATACTGGAGTGATACATAGAAAAGTCACAAATCTGGTGCTCAAAGTACTTTCTTTTTTTTTTTTTTTGGTGGTATGGGGGCCTCTCACTGTTGTGGCCTCTGCTGTTGGGGAGCACAGGCTCTGGACGCGCAGGCTCAGCAGCCATGGCTCACGGGCCCTGCTGCTCCGCGGCATGTGCGGTCTTCCCAGATGGGGACACGAACCCATGTCCCCTCCATCGGCAGGCGGACTCTTAACCACTGCGCCACCAGGGAAGCCCAGTACTTTCTTTTGAGGAATGAAGTTCATGTAGTATTTATATATCTTTTCCAGGAGTGAGTCCATTCTGATTACACAGGCACATCTTTTACTACAACAGCAACAATATAGAGATTTTACCTCTTGAAAGTCATCCCCTGCTTCAATCTACACTGGGCATAGTGCACCCACATATCACTGGGGAAGTGCTCAGTGAAGGAGCTTGCTTTACTAGGAGTTGCTATGAAAACAAAGCATCAGAGGCAGGAGTTGGGATGTGGCCAAATCTTGGGGACTCTTAGACAGGTGACTGCAGTGGAATGTGGGATTAGGGAAACTCATCTCTTCTTCCAGGAGGGACCACCACCACTTTTCTGGAGTTTCAAGTTTGCTTAGAAAAATGATCACAAATTCAGTACACTGATTTTAGAAGTGGTGACTCTGGGACTCTCTTGCTTTTTCCTCTTTCCCCAAAGAAATAATTCTTGGGGTGGGGTGCTGTCATCAGAACCACTCCTGTTGGTCCAACACGGCCATGTTTACTTATCAAGTTCCTGCCTTATTTCCTTTGGGCCTTGAGAGTTATATGTCTCATCTCAAGCTCACTTAGTTGCTCTTTTTTGTCTCTTTCTTTGCCTTTAAAAATTTTTTCTTTCATACTTTTTTTGTTTTACTTCTGGGGGTGGAGGATTGGGGAGGAGAAAGCCATTGTCAATTAATAGAGAGACATTTTCACCAGGTGTTTCTCAATTATCACATTGGCAGCCAGCCCCTTCTGTGTAAATTGTATTTAAAAAAAATCCTTCCAGTGCAGAAACCTTACTTGGGATTGCAACCAACTCAGTGTCTTATTTTCTCTGAAGAAGGATTGTCCTTTGGGAACAGCCCTGCTTAGAACTATAAGGAAAGCCAAGGTTGCTGCTTCCTGCAACATCATGATTTAAATGTGTTAAAGTGTGTGATTATCATTAGGTCTTAAACACTCTAGATTTTCTCCCTCATTCTGCTCAAGTTTGAGAAATAAACCTGCGGCCAGTCTCCAGGAGAGATGGATGCTTATTCTGTGTCAGAGGCCTGGTCTCCAGATGTCCCCATAAATTTGTCTGCGGGAAGAGCATAAACATAATTCTGAGCATGGAAGTTATTTTGATTTGAATTAATTGCTTTTTCAGTTTTTTTCACATATGCAAATTGGAATAGCCAAAGAAACATGCTCATAAAAAAAGCAGTCCATTCTCCTGGAGAGATTCTGGAATGTCCTTGCCAAGGTGACCTGCCTCTTCTCAATGAAAAGGCAAAGGTGTATTTTAAAAAATGATGCATGTGTGTGTGAGTATTTCCTCTTGATCTGGCATCTTCCTAGTCATTAAGTCTAGGGTTTTGTGTTGCTCAGAGCCTCTTTGACTTCAACAAGTTACCACAAAATGAAATAGGGCTATCAAGTCAACTGTGCAGAGGAGAATTCTCCTGGCCAGCCCTTGGAGCCTGTGGAAAAATGATTTTGTAGTTAAGGCTGGATATGAATGCAGGAGAAGACTCGCTCATTGTCTTAAAAGTTATATCATGACACTGGTTGGGCAACCACCTCTCTTCTCATCAGGCTCCTTGGTGAGATCAGGAATGTCACTGCTTAGAGCTGCTACAGCACAGAAGCCTGGCTTTGACGGAGACCCCAGGAGCCCACTTGGGGGAAACATGGTGGCTCATCTGGACCACAACTTTTGTAAACATCCACAAACTGGGAATATCCTATAAACGTTCTGAGCCTGGAGAAATGCCCAGTTTGTGCCTACTCCTGTATAACAAGCTCCAGATGCTTTCTCTCTGCTGCACTGGGTGGGATTCCTCAGGCTTTGTCCCAAAACCATTTTGTCAGAGCCCAAAACCAGGGGCGGGAAGTCGTAGGGTCAGATCCCTGAACAGGGCAGCACTGCTCAGCCTTTGGTCATCTCTGCTCAAGGTATGCCTGTCCAGAGAAGATGTCTCATGTTCAGACAGAGGAAAGAACTTGTCCCCCCACCCCGCCCCCTGGCTTCAGTAGGGAGTAATCAAAGATTGCCTGGGTGATCTGAGTAGTCAGGTTTTGTGAAGACTCGAGTCCAAGTCCTGAACCAGGAAATGCAGAGGTCAGAGAAGGGTGGAACTGTGAACTCCACTCATTGCGTTAGGTCAGGTTTCCAGGAAACGGATGCTGAGATGGGGATTCTGTTGCTGATAACTTCCTGGGAGAGTGCTCTCAGGGAAACCAGCAAGGGGTGAGGAACACAGCTCAGGGCAGGGGACACAGCCAGGCAGAGATCTGGTTTTAGCTGAAGCATGGCCTTGAGCACATGGGAAACTCTAAAAAGACACATGCTTCCCAAATCCCCAGAGTTGTCCTGCTCTGAGGTGAGGGACCGAACTTTATGCCCGCATATCAGTCGCCAACTGGGGATGCCCCTACCCCACCCAGGAAGGAGAGTGTCAGCTCCAGGGACTCAGGGCAAGGCAGCCTCTGAGGGCAGTTCTCTGGAGAAGGGTGTGTCTTGGAGCCATGAGCAGCCCATGCTGGTCATTAACTGTGGGTGCTGGGCCCATTAAAGGGCTTCTGAGCAAAGCATTAGGACACTGATGACACAGCTGTAGGGAAGAACAAGGTTTAGATGGATGGCCACAATGGGCCTCCTAATACAACTCCCCAAGTCTCAGCCTTTGGGGCCACATGGGGTGGGTGGGATAGGGATGGGATTTGGGTTTCCCAGGCAGCTTATGGAGGACCAGGGTCTGGCTCGCCCCAGTGGAAGGCAGAAATGTCTTTAAGCTGTAAGTCTTGTCTGATGAGAAACCCATGGATGGCTGAGTCTTGCCATGCAACCAAGTGGATGAGTCATTATACCTATCCTCTGAGTGACAGCTGTCCCTGGAGAGAGAGCACAGGGCAGCAGTTCCCATCCAATTATTTAGAAAAGGCAAGGGTTGCTCCTTTCAGGTTTGGGGGGAGTGTAGGATGTGATCTAGAGAGAGAGCAGCAGAATTTAGCCAGGAGGGAGGAGGCATGACAGGAAGGATGCCCGGATTGACATCGATGTCAAGTGCTTCCCTGACACTTGAAGTGATGAGACAACAGCTCTTCAGACACACTGAAGAAAGGCTATGGGCCAGGCCTCAGTACCACTTACACACCGGGGTCTGCAGGCCCTGAAGTTGGAGAGTCTGGAAGTCCTCAAGGGCTACCTCTGGAGCAGAGCTGTATCCTGCTGTGAAAATCGTGTGTGTGTGTGTGTCAGTGCTTACTTAAAAAAAAAAAGAAACCAAAAGCATGAGACAAAAGTTAAAAATCGGGAGATTTCATATAACACTAGGCTTTTAGGTTTTGCTGTTACTGCTTTAAGAATCTGAGTCCTCGTCATGTGGCCTCGTCTTCCACATGACTGACTGAGCCTCTTATGCTTGGCACTTGCCCTCCAGCTCATCAAGAATCACTGCCTGGCCCTTGAAAGGGTCCAAGGGTGTGACCCCGGAATACATGCATGGACTGGAGGTTGGCAGATGGACACGCACCAGCATTTGCAAGCTTATGTGGTAAGAGCAACAAAGAGGAGCCCAAGGCTGCCCTGGGGTGGGGGGAGGACACACAGTGTGGCCAGGAGGTAAGACCTGGTCCAGATGGATGATCAAAGCCCACAACATGGCAAGTGTCTATGTCTCCAGGGTGACCTGCATCAGCGCTCTCCTTCCCCAGGAGACTCTCCAAGACCAGCAGCCGTGTGGCTGACAGGGTCTTACTGCTCCAGTCTGGTGTCAGGTCAGAGCTTCAGAGGTGGGAGAGCCGAGTTTAGGACATTGGACCACTAGAGACCTCCTGGCCCCACATAATATCAATCGGCAAGAGATGTTCCAGAGATCTTCGTCTCAATGCTAAGACCCAGCTCCACTCAATGACCAGCAAGTACCAGTGCTGGACACCCCATGCTAAACAACTAGCAAGACAGGAACACAACCCCAACCATTAGCAGAAAGCCTCCCTAAAATCATAATAAGTTCACAGACACCTCAAAACACACCACTGGACACAGCCCTGTCCACCAGAAAGACAAGATCCAGCCCCACCCACCAGAACACAGGCACTAGTCCCCTCCACCAGGAAGCCTACACAGCCCACTGAACAAACTTTAGCCACTGGGGGCAAACACCAAAAACAATGGGAACTATGAACCTGCAGCCTGCAAAAAGGAGACCCCAAACACAGTAAGTTAAGCAAAATGAGAAGACAGAAATACACAGCAGATGAAGGAGCAAGGTAAAAACCCACCAGACCAAACAAATGAAGAGGAAACAGGAAGTCTGCCTGAAAAATAATTCAGAGTGATGATAGTAAAGATGATCCAAAATCTCAGAAAATACAAGAAAGTATTAACAAGGACCTAAGAGAACTAAAGAGCAAACAAACAACGATGAACAACACAATAAATGAAATTATAAATTCTCTAGAAGGAATCAATAGCAGAATAACTGCGGTAGAAGAACGGATAAGTGACCTGGAAGATAAAATAGTGGAAATAACTACTGAAGAGCAGAATAAAGGAAAAAGAGTGAAAAGAATTGAGGACAGTCTCAGAGACCTCTGGGACAACATTAAGCAAACCAACAGTTGAATTATAAGGGCCCCAGGGAAGAAGAGAAAAAGAAAGGGTCTGAGAAAATATTTGAAAAGATTATAGTTGAAAACTTCCCTAATAGGGGAAAGGAAATAGTCAATCAAGTCCAGGAAGCACAGAGAGTCCCATACAGGATAAATTCAAGGAGGAACACGCCAAGACACATATTAATCAAACTATCAAAAAATAAATACAAAGAAAAAATATTAAAAGCAGCAAGGTTAAAACAAATAATAACATACAAGGGAATCCCCATAGGTTAACAGCTGATTTTTCAGCAGAAACTCTGAAAGCCAGAAGGGTGTGGCAGAACATATTTAAAGCAATGAAAGGGAAAAACCTACAACCAAGATTACTCTACCCAGCAAAGGTCTCATTCAGATCCAACAGAGAAATTAAAACCTTTACAGACAAGTGAAAGTTAAGAGAATTCAGCACAACCAGACCAGTTTTACAACAAATGCTAAAGGAACTTCTCTAGGCAGGAAAAACAAGAGAAGGAAAAGACCTCCAAAAACAAACCCAAAACAATTAGGAAAAAGGTAATAAGAACATACATATCAATAATTTAAATGTAAATGGGTAAATGCTCCAACCAAAAGACATAGACTGGCTGAATGGATACAAAAAGAAGGCTGGTATATATGCTGTCTACAAGACACCCACTTCAGACCTAGGGTCATGTACAGACTGAAGGTGAGGGGATGGAAAAAGATATTCCATGTAAATGGACATTAAAAGAAAGCTGGAGTAGCAATTCTCATATCAGACAAAACAGACTTTAAAATAAAGACTATTACAAGAGACATAGAAGGACACTACGTAATGATCAAGGGATCAATCTAAGAAGATGTTAACAGTGGTAAATATTTATGCACCCAACATAGGAGCACCTCAACATATAAGGCAAATGCTAGTACCCATAAAAGGGGAAATTGACAGTAACACATTCATAGTAGGGGACTTTAACACTCCACTCTCACCAATGGACAGATCATCCAAAATGAAAATAAATAAGGAAACACAATCTTTAAATGATACATTAAACAAGATGGACTTAACTGATATTTATAGGACTTTCCATCCCAAAACAAGAGAATACACTTTCTTCTCAAGTGCTCATGGAACATTCTGCAGGATAGATCATATCTTGGATCACAAATCAAGCCTTAGTAAATTTAAGTAAATTGAAATCATATCAAGTATCTTTTCCAACCACAACGCTATGAGACTAGATATCAATTACAGGAAAAAAACTGGAAAAAATACAAACACATGGAGGTTAAACATACACTACTAAATAACCGAAAGATCACTGAAGAAGTCAAAGAGGAAATAAAAAAATACCTAGAAACAAATGACAATGGAGACACGACGACCCAAAACCTATGGGATGCAGCAAAGGCAGTTCTAAGAGAGAAGTTTATAGCAATACAATCCTACCTCAAGAAATAAGAAAAATCTCAAAGAAACAACCTAACCTTACACATAAAGCAATAAGAGAAAGAAGAACAAAAAAACATCCCAAAGTTAGCAGAAGTTAGCAGGCTGGTATCAGCCTGATACCAAAACCAGACAAAGATGTCACACAAAAAAGAAAACTACAGACCAACATCACTGATGAACATAGATGCAAAAATCCTCAACAAAATACTAGCAAACAGAATACAACAGCATATTAAAAGGATCATACATCATGATCAAGTGGGGTTTATCCCAGGAATGCAAGGATTCTTCAATATACACAAATCAGTCAACGTGATACACCATATTAAAAAACTGAAGGATAAAAACCATATGATCATCTCAATAGATGCAGAAAAAGCTTTTGACAAAATTCAACACCCATTTATGATAAAAGCTCTCCAGAAAGCAGGCATACAGGGAACTTACCTCAACATAATAAAGGTCATATATGACAAACCCACAGCCAACATTGTTCTTGATGGTGAAAAACTGAAACCTCTGCAGAGGAGAGGTCCCTTCCTGGCAGCTCACTGGGGCTCCCTGGAACTCATGGTGGCCCAGGGGCAATGACAGATCTGGGGTTCAGGTAAGTACCTGTATCCCTAATTAATAGATGATGAATCTGAAGATGAGGGAGTTTAGGAAAGCTGCTTAAGCCAGAAAGCTATACTTTAATATATAAATTCAATGTAATCCAAACAAAATTATCTTTTTAGGAAACTGATAAGATAATTGTAGGTGCTATTTGCAAGAGGCTAAAATGAAGATTAGGAAATTAATCGAACATATAATAATAATGAGCTGTAACCATGATGACAAAATTAATCAAACGTAACAATAATGGAACAAACAAAAAAGAGTGACAAAAGCTTGCTCTCTTGCTAACAATTAACACACAACAAAGCTACAGTAACTAAAATAGGGTCGCACTAGTGAAGGGATGTAGGTCATAAGCTAAAATGGCAGTTTGTAGCTGTACATTGGAATCATCTTGGAGTTTAAGAAAAAAAAAAAAGATGATCAGGTCTCACCCTCCACCCAAGAAATGCTGATTTTATTGGTCTAGACCAGGTGTAGCTTGGGCTTCCCAGTTCAAAAGTGCTTCTTAGGTGATTCTAATGGGCATCCAGTTGTTGAGAATGACTAGTCTAAACAGAATCAACTGGAGAGCATGTTACAAATGCATATTCCTGGATCTGAGCTCACAGATTCAAGATCGCTGAGAAGAGGGTTGTATTGAAAGCAACGTACACAACACACACTGAAATTTTATAATCACTAGAAAAAAATAGTCCTGAGTTCATGGAGGAATTTAGTAGATTATAAATGTGACATCTCAGTACAATGGAGGAGAGATTATCAAGGATGTGGGTTTAATCGATCAACCACTGGTGATTAAGTTGGATCTTGAGTTGACTTCTTTCAACAGAAACCATAAAAGAAATAAAGCTGACTAATTTATAATGTGGTGGAGTAAGCCCTTCTAGGCTTTCTAAGAAAGCCAGAAACTTTATATGAAACAGAAATTTGATAGATTTAACTACATAAAAATGAAACTAAATTATGAACTGCAAAAATACACAAATAAAAGTGACAAAGTGCAAAAGATAAAGTTGCCACACACATTACAGAGAAAAGCTAATAACCCTAATTTGCCAAAAATATTTATAAACCGAAAGGAAAAAAAATTCAGTAGAAAATTCAGTAGTAAACACAAAAAGGCAAGTGACAAAATAAAATGTATAAATTGTCAGTATATACCATAAGGTATTCTACCTCATTAGTAATCAGAAATGCTAATAAAAGTAAAAATAACTCATGTGTTTTCACCCGTCATATTAGAAAGGAGTAAAAGGTTGATAAAACCCCAAAATAGCAGGAAAATTGAGATTCTCTTGCAAATTGGTATTCTGTTCTGGAGAGAAGTTTGTCAACTGAAATCAATTTTTGTTGTTGTTGTTGTTAAAGAAGCATGTTTTTGACCCAGCAATCCATACTCTTAGGAATTTATTCTAAGGAGATAATTGCTAAAGGGTGCAAAGATATGGGCATGATGGCATCCATTAATGCTTTTATAATGAAATTCTGGAAACAACCTAACTACCTGTACATAAGTGAGTGTAACAATATACACACAAAAGGCCCTCGTATTTGAAATAATACATAATGTATAGGTTTCCATTTATTAGAAAGATGGTACTCTCTCATACCTCCTCATTTGGTATACACTATTCCTTCTCCGTGGGCTGCCACTCTCCTCCACTTCTATATCTGGTTCACTACTGATCAGTCCCAAACCAGCTCAAATTGTCCTTTCCTCTGTGAAGACTTTCCTGCCCTTCTGAACCACATGAGTAGCTACCACCTCTGAACACTCAAGACATTCCTTTGCTACTTCCATGCTAGCATTGTTTAATCACTTAGTCCAGAAATATTTTATTGAGCATCTAGTACTATTTTGAGCACCTCTAAAGTAATTGACTCTTTACATGGCCAACTCTCCCACTGGATTGTGAGGCCCTGTGGAGCAGGAGCTGAGCGTGATTCATTCTGTTACCCCAGATTCCAACCTGGAGCCTCAAATGAGAAATATAAGCTTATTGAATGAAAGGAAGAATTGATAGATGATAGATAGATAGATAGATAGATAAGGGACAGATGAATGGGTGGTAAGATGGATGGATGGAGGGAGGGAGGAAGGGATGGATGGATGGTTAGATGGAGTGAGTTAGAGATTTAGTGAGTGGCAGGGTGGGTAGATAAATGAATGTAGAAGGATGAGCGGTTGAGTAAATGGACTAAGTGCATAGATCAGTGAATGGATAAGCAGATGGGTGAGTGAGTGGGCGGAAGGGGTGCAGTGTCCCTGAGTCCATCGGTTGCCATCCTTTCTCAGGAAGGACACTCAGAGAACTCTTACCATTTAACACTATTTGCACAGCTATGTATAGGATCCTACAAAGGGTTCAAAGCTGTGACGATTGGTTCTACCATATCAAAACAGAACAATATGAAAACTCTATCTGCCAGGGTTCAATTTGGAAAACAGAAAGCAGAGAATCTGTTTCACAGACCTTGGAAATACTGAGAAGCCAACAGAGGAGAGAAAAGTAGCCCAGAGATTGGTAACAGCAGGAATCCTCTACCACGCCCAGGCCGGAGGGAGGAGAGGAGGGCTCAGTGTTACCAGATCCAAGAAGCAGAGTCATTCAGTGGCAGCTGGGACCACAGTGGGATCCACCAGTGGGAGGTAGTCACAGAGGAAATGCAACCAGCAACCAAATGAGTGGGGCTTTTCCTCCTTTCCTAACTCCTGGGCCTCCCACTGGCCAAACCCACCAGGCAACCAGCTGACAGAGGAACCTGGGAAAGTGGACATAGGCATTGGCAGAGAAGGAGGTGTGAGGAAGGGGAGGACCAACTGGCCAACACCCTGCACATCCTACAAAATTGAAATCCATACATATTTAAATGTATCTGCAATGTCACATCTTTTATGTCAGCCAAGCAACTGCAAAGGAACACTTACATACATTATGAATCAATTGTTGGGAGTGTGTACATTTTAATATGTATGATGTGATGGGAGGGGGGGAAGGGGATGTTGGAAACAATGAAGGCCTAAAGTGACACTCCTGACACTCTCTGCTTTTTGTGCACGTTTCAAGGCCCAGCTTCCTGTTCTCTAGTTGAATGACTCTGGGCAAATTACTTTACTCAGTATCCTCATTTTTAAAAATTCATGTCATTTTTTTCCCAAATCCTGTGAAGTTAAAGTGAAATTGTTTTGTGGAAATGCCCTGAAGTATACCTGACATGGCAGAAGCCACTGTGGTTTCTGAGAGACACTGGCTCCACCAGAGGAAGCAGGCATATGGTATCTAAGTGGGCCACTTTGTATTGGTATCAAAAGTCTTAACATGTGTTTCTTCTTTGAACTAAAAATCCCACCTCCATCAACTAATAGTGGAGAGATAATGGTGAAAAGGGGCAAGATTTAATGACAAGGACACTCATCTTAGTGTATTTATATTAGTGAATACTTTATATTCCCATATGTTGAGCAAGAAGGGATAAGTTAACCTAGGGAGCATCACCCATGATGGAATGTAGGACATATATGTGTTTATGTATGTGAACATAAATTGTTTTCAGTTGTAATCTCTATAATAAAATTATGGGTAATTTTTCTTTTCTCTGTTTTTTTAAAAAAATTATCAGTGTTTTTAAAAATTCTACGTAATAACTTTCATAACTTTTGTAATAAAACTGCAATATATGTTTAATGGCAGCCCCTCTGACTCAGAGCCACAGCTCAGAAAAGGACAATGGAGCAATAGGACTACAGGAACTAAGGGCAGATAATGATTGATGTCTTTCTCCATGTGGTTCCTCTGCTTGGTGATGAACTAGACACTCATGGCCCCCATGTGTTGGAGGTCACAGTCTGGCTGGAAAAGTGGGTCTTCTAAGCTGTACCTCCAGAGTCTTTCTCTATTCTGCTCCCTGCATGACCACGCTTTGGTGTCATAGGTAGAAACCCTCATGGTCCACAAGGACATTAAGTCCCTGCATCAGGGCCATTCACAGGGAGTTTAATGCAGCCACAAGCATACTAGATAAGGTTCTATTTCTCTGAAGAAGTCAAACCAGAGGGAGAAAATATATATATATATATAATGGAAGTGGTGGGCAAGTTCCAAGATCTGCAGGGTGACTTGGCAAACTGGAGACCCAGAAAAGCTGATGGTTTAATTTAAGTCTGAGTTCAGTGGCCTGAGAACTAGGAGAGTCAACAGTGTAAGTTCCCATCCAAAGGCCAGCAGGCTAAAGCCCCAGAAAGAGCTGATATGATATTTCAGTTCAAGTCCAAAGGCAGTCAGCCAGGAAGAATTCCCCCTTACTTGGGGGTAGGGTCAGTCTTTTTGTTCTATTTGGGTCTTCAACTGATTAGATGAGGTCCACCCTCATTGGGAAGGACAATCTGCTTTACTCAGTCTACCAATCTAAATGTTAATCTCATTCAAAAACATTCTCACAGAAACACCCAGAATAATCTTTGACCAAATATCTAGGCACTCTGTAGCCCAGTCAAGCTGACACATAAAAATAACCATCATAATACCTAACATATTTGTAGAAATTTTGTATTTTTTAACTTGCTTTTATTAATTTATTTGTTTATTTATTTTTAATTTGAGACTGCTTCAGTGCATTACTGGTATTCAGTACCTGCTAAGAAAATGCTAAAGCAGGAGGTGGTAGATGAGACTCAGGAAGCTTCAACTGAGTGCCTTTCTGCAGGCTTGTCTGTGGCCTTAGAAGAGCCCTGGGGACCCCCTTCACCTGCCTGGGTGTCAGTGTCTTTTCTGTGAAAGGAGGGATGAGCAGATAGCCCTGGAGACCCTGCCAGTTCTCTAAGGTAAAATGTATCCTCTGAGCCTACATTCAATTTTAACCAAGATTGTGAAGCAATGATCTAAAGCAAGGGTCAGCAAACCTTTTTTTTTGCAAAGGATCAGATAGTAAATATTAGGCTCTGTTGCCCAGATTGTCTCTTGCAATTATCCAACTTTGCTCTTGAACACACACAATTCCAGACAATGAACAAATAAATCAGACTAGCTATGTTCCAAGAAAACATTATTTACCAGTCAGGTGGTGGGTTGGATTTGGCCTGTGGGCCATAGTTTGCAGACCCCTGGTCTAAATTAAGCTGTGTTTCCAAAGGCTTTAGTGACCTTGATAAAAATTCAGATGGAAAATAATGGTGATGAAGAGAATGCATACCTCTTTTTCTTCCTTTTATATCAGGTATATGTGTTTCTCAGATGTTAAAATTATTATTTTAATTTTTAACTGTGTTCAGCGGAATAATATCTCCTGCCCTCAAACGTATCCATACCCTTATCCTCAGAACCTGTGACTATGTTACCTAACATGGCAAAGGAGATGTTGCAGATGTGGTTAAGGTTACGGCCTTGAGATGGAAGATTATCCTGGATTATCTCGGTGGATTCTGTCAGATCACATGAGTCCTTAAAAGTGGAGAACCTTTCCAGTTGACTCAGAGAGATTTGAGGACAAGAAGGATTCAACCCTCTGTTGCTGACTTTGAAGATGGAGGAGGGGGCCAAGAGAGCCAAGGAATGCCAGGGGTCACTAGGAACTGACAAAGCAAGGAAAGGATTCCTTTCTTGGAGCCTCTGGAAGGAGCACAGCCCTGTCTAGACCTTGATTATAGCCCCTTGAGACCTGTAGAACCACAAGATAATAAATGTGCTACTTAAGCCACTAAGTCTGTGGTAGTTTGTTACAGCAGCAGTAGAAAACTAATACGCTGACTCCTGAGAAAAAATTGGAAAACACTAAGTCTAAACTATCACCCATAAAGCCACTCAGGGATACCCACTATGAACAGATAGGTAATTTTTTTCAGCTTTTTATGTATGTATTCAGGAAGTTAGAGAAAGAAAGAGAGAGAAATATAAATACATTAGGTACATTGGCTATAATTCATATCCTATGTTATTTCATTTAATGTTTTAACAGAATTGTCCTGTGCTAATAGATTTTCTTCAAAAACATGTTTTCTAGTATAGATGAGTGATTCACTTTCTTCCTCTTTCATTGCTTCTAATCTTTCCACTAGAATAAAAATTGCCAAGGAGAAAATTCTCACACATATTGAAGTGTTAGGGTGTTACAAGGTTACTGTCTCTTTTTGCCATAAAAGTTGCAACTATTTTTTTCCAGTTTAGTTTGATGTTAATTTAAGGTCATTTTTGATGGAGAGAAAGCTTACATTTTGTTTTAATCCAATAGATCAGTGCTTCTCCATCACTCCTTTTCTTCCATGACTGGAAAGGCAAATTCCCACTCTCAGATTTGTGTTTTCTTCTAGTTCTTTTAAGAGTTTGTGTTTTCAATTTTATCTTTGGTCTAGCTGGTGTTTGTTTAACTTCCCAATTAGTTATATACCACTAAGCAGTGTTTCTATCAACATCTATTACCTGATTCTTAACTTTAGCATTGGATATTTGAGACCCATTACTATACCCTACTGCTTGTAAAATGCAGATTTTCCCCATGTTAACCTCTCTGAAATCTGGAGGACCTTATAGTTGCTAGTGTCTAAGGTCTTTGCTGGCTCCACTTGAAGGCTAGTTCTTCCAGAGGTTTGCACTGGTCTCGCCATCACATGAGGGCACTATGGGCCCAAGACCAGTTTAGGTTTACAGCCTGGAGTTCCTTTAGACTTCACTCTGCAACACTAGATGGGTATTAGCTCCAATTCCAATTCTCAGGGGAGAAGTATTCTCCTCCCTCCTCTTAGTGCCAAGGTTAAGACACACATACATTTTTTTGTCCCATTCTGCGTGATGGGTTTCTTTCAGGTGGACATTTACAGAAGATGTAGCCAGAGGAGTTCCCCTATTAGATTCCACCCTGGGGATTTTTCTTGTTATTGGTACATATAATAACACTGTGTTTTATAATCAATAATGCATCTTAGAGTTGAGGAAATATGGTATATCATATATAACATGAAGTGTATCTTGGGTTCAGTTTCTGGATTACCTAGTCTGTTTTACTTTGCACCAGTATAATGGTGCTTTGAATATATATATTTTTTTAATATCTAGTAGGACAATTTCTTCCTCATTACTCTTTCCTTCTAAAACGTTCCTGACTATTTTTTTTTTCATTCCAGATTAAGATTAGAATTAATGCTTCAAGTTCTCACACATCATCCATATCAATAAATTAATAATTTTTTAAAAAGCTCTGTGGGATCTTTATTGGATCTTTATTAACTTTATTAATGAATATGGGAAGAATTGATATCTTCACAATATTCAAAAGCTAATATATTTCCTAATCAAAGATCAGTATATTTTATCATTTTTAAGACTCACATCTTTTGTATCATTAACATTTTATTCATGTAAGTTTTTTCATATTTCTGGTTAATGACATTTTTTCTAGTTATATATTTTAGTGCTACTGAGAATAGATTTTTGTTTTCATTAATTTTCTATTTGGTTATTTTTTGCATACAGGATAGCTGATTCTTTTTTATATTTTGATTTTGTAACTAGCTACATTTTTGAACTTTCTTAATCATTCTCAAGTGATTTTAAATAACCATCAACTTTTAGATTAATCAAAATTTTAAGTACAGATTCTTTAGGAAAAACCAAAGAAACACTGCCATGTTAAATGAATGCATTGTTTACTAAAAAATGCATTTTGATGTTTAAAAAGTCCTACATCTTAGAATGAAGGAACTTAGATATTATAGACAGAACAATCATATAATTGACATATAATGATAGTATCATCTGTCCTCCTAGTTTCTCCTCTTATTTCTCTCTTATGTGTTATTTTACTGGCTAATATTAGTGATATTGTTCTTGATTTTAATAAGAAGGCCTCTAGTGCAGTGGCTTATAATTACCTAATTTTTCTTGAGTGTGGGGAAGGTCATGACCCTTTTCAAAATCTGCTGAAAGATGTGCAGATAAAAGCAAATGTGAGCCCACACCCAGACTCCAAGAGTCTAAGCTTTCAAAATTCTCCCAGCCCCCATAGACTTCCACGAACCACGAAAGTCCATGAAACCTGATTAGGGATTCTTTCTCTAGGATTTTACCTTTTGGAGGAATGTTAAATGTTAATTTAAGATAGATAATCTTTGCCTGATTAAGCCATTCTCTTTATCTCTTTATTCTATTTTATTTTTCCCCTTAAAATCAGTAATCAATGTTGAATTCCTGTAAACACCATCTGGGTATTGCAGTGGGATACATCACTCCTCCCATTTCTCCAGCCCGCCCTGTATTCACACACTTTGCAGTTTCTCTGATTAGAGAAAGAGTAGGTTTCTCTGCCCCATTGTCATTGGGCTCAGATCCGTGACCTTCTTTGGCCAAATGGATGTTCAAGCAGAAGTTCAAGATGTACATGTGTGGCAGACATCCCATCTTGTACTTCTGTCATTACCACAAGAAGAGCATCTTCCAGAGTAAACCTCTACTACAAACAGAAAGAGAGATAGATGAACAGACCTGGCTCTAAACTTTAGGGTGGAGCCAAGACATAGGCCAGGAACTGTTCCAAGCTCCTAGGGACCACCTTTGGGGCCACCTTCAGTTCCTCATCACGTGGCACTTTCCAGGGAGCCATGTCTCACAACAAGGAACCTTGATTCTTCAAAGCCAGCAAAAGAGAGTGGGGGGTGGGGGAGGTGAGAGTCTCTGCTCTAGATTCTTTTATAAATGGCTTACCCAATTAGGTCAGGACCACCCAGAATAACCTCTTTCGATTAACTGAACACCAGCTGATTAGGAACTCTAATTACACCTGCCAAACCCCTTTATCTTTGCCATATTTTATTGATTAGAAGCAAGTTACCATTCCCACCCATAGTCAGAGGGAAGAAATTATACAACTTCATTGGGGATCATCTTAAGATTCTGCCTACTACAATCATGTATTTGTTATTTTTATCTACTAATGTTATTATTTTACTATTTACTATGTCACTAATAATAGTTTATCTGCTAATATAACACATTAATATAGTTAATACAAATTAATTATTATTAATTAATATAGTTAATTCAAAGTGGTTTAACAGGTAAAGATTACATTAACATATTAATATAATTAACCATATTGGTAGATGGCTAATGTGGTTAATTATATTAATATATTAATATAATCTTTACCTGTTAAACCACTTTGTATTCCTGGAATAAATCCCATTTGGTCCTAATTTATAATTTAAAACACTGCTAATTATATTTCATTGGTAGTTTCATTTGTTCTTTTATTCTCATATTCAAATAGGAGATTGAGCTGTAGATTCTTGGCCATTCTTGTTGAGTTTGATTTAAAAAAGTGAGGATAACATTGTGAAACACATTCAGAAATCTATAGTATCTTTCAGGGCTCAGTGAGGAAGAAAAGAACTACCACAGATATTATAAAAGAATGAAAAATTATATGGTCAGGAGAGGATCAGGGGAGTGAAGGGTGAGGTGTGGGGAAAGTTGGAGGATCAGAGAAACCTTTACTGACCTCTTCAGCCTTACTGGCTGGCTGGCTGGGCAAATTAGAGCTTGTGGAAAAATCTGAAAAGCCATAAGTACCTGTAGTTAATGTAGCGTATGTGGCCAGAGGTCCTGAAAGAGGTCCTTCTGGGGGAACTGTGCCTCTACATGCTTGCAGCCAAGCAGTGATGTAGTCTTGGGGAGTGCTATGGGAAGATAAGCTAGGAGTAGAGTGACAGTAGAGTGAAGCCACCCTGGGCACCTGCAGGCAGCTCTGCATTGGTCTGTCACTTTGCCTACCTCAACCTCTGCTTCCTTCCCACACTCCAGGCTGTTCTGGGAAATGCATGTCCCAGCCTCAGACAAGAACAGCAGAGGCAAGTTGACATCACACAATCCAATCCCATCTACTCTCATTTTCTGAGGTCAGAAATGATTTAAACAGCATGAGAATGGTAAACTCCTTGAAAGATGGAAGGACTTACTCATAAACCTGTGGATGCTGGACAAGGGGACAAATAGGCAAGAAGCAAGAGACACATAGGAAGCAAGGTTGCAGGTCTGGCAGGGAGAGGGAAGACTCCAGACTAAATAGTAGCTCTCTGTGTGCTCACAGGAGTTTGACAGCTAGCGTAATGGTCAAACTACTCCCTTGAGCAAAAGACAGGTAGGTCCACGCTTGAAGAGTGCATGGAATGGGAAAAGCTACCTTCCTTCACCATCTTTAGAGTTGTAGCTTTCGCTTATCAAATTTTAAGTTTTTGTTTTTTAAATAGATGTTTTAAGCAAAGAAAAAGAATATTGTCTTTAATAGGAAAGATGAATTCATTTCCTTTTATTGTCAATTTTTTGTTATTGAGTTAAAGGATCTTAATTCAGTCAGCTTGTTCAATGATGTACTCCTGCCTCACTGGTTCCTTTATTTTATGCTTTCTGGATTATATATTCTTTTAAAGTTTTTTCTTCAATTATTTTAAATGTATACATGATGACATTAATTCTAGTAGTGATTTTCTAAAATTAGAGAAACTAAGATTGAAGTATGGTGTTAAATATTTGAAAACATAACTAGGTTTGGCTTCATACTTGTTGTAAATTCCTTGTCTGATAATTCCAAAATCTGTGTCAAATCTGAGTCTGTTTCCAATGCTTCTTTTTGTCTCTTCAGACTGTGTTTCATCTTGCTTTCTAGTGTGCCTTGTAATGTTTTGTTGAAAGAAGTCAGGCATATGATGGGCAGTAGGAGCTGAAGTAAATAGGCCTTCAGTGTGAGGATTTATGTTTATCTAGCTAGGACTTGGGCTGTGTTTAATGTTTGTTCTAGATGTAAGTACTAGAAGCTTCACATTCTTCCAGGGTTCATGTTTTTGTCTCCCTTCTCAACTTTGGGCTTCCCTATGGACTCCTCTTCAGATACAGTCTGCATCTTGCAACTCATAAAGCTGTGATCCACTGTTACTGTACTAACCCTGTTGGGGGGGGGTGGTAAGGTGTGGGGGAGAGGACCATTCTATAATTTTCTGATTAAATCTCAGTATTGTAGTGTTTCTCAGTGTTGTGACCTTCACAGGCATCTTTTAGGTGGCGTAGTTTTTTCTTCTCTGCTCCCTACTCCCTTCTCTGGCTGTAGCATTCCCAAGCAATTTCTTTGAAGCCCTGATCCTTGTTGACTATGTTTCCATCCCTACGCCATGTTTAGGTGCAACAAGAAGGCTGAAGGGGGCTTGAGTGGAGAGAAATGCCCTTCCTCCAGCTGCACAAACTGCTTTTGCCTAGAGAGCAGACCTTTGCTATGGAGAAGGCTTGCTTCCCCTCCCATTGCCAGAGCCATAAAGGAATCTTCCTCTATTCTCACCATGAGAACCTGGTGGGGTTCCTGGAGGTCAAGCTCATAAAGCTGCGGGGGCCTCCCTAATACTTCAGCCTCAGAAGTTTCTCACTCTCACACTAGTTCACACTCAGTCTCTAGCAATTCATCAAGGTTATCATTTAAGGGTTTCTACCAGTTTATGGCTCCAGTGGCTTCAGCTTCAGTTAAGCAGATTTCTGTATCTCTCTTTATGCGCCTGTTTCTCCAGATTTCAAGGTGGCTCTGTCCTGCCACCTCATTTCTCTGATGCATCCAAGAAAAGTTGTTTATTTTCAGTTTGTCCAACTTTTGTTGTTGTTAGGACAGGAACAGTGACTTCCAAGCTCTTTTTGTATTGAAACTGAAACCAGAAGCCTTCAGTACTTTTTAACTTAGACACAGAAAGGAGTCTTTTATAGATTATTTTGATTAATTCAGATGCAGACTCTAACCACTCACTGAAAATGTGGAAATTGGCAGCCTAAGGTTCATTGCATCAATTTAAATACATCTTTTTTTAATATATATAAATTTATTTATTTATTTATTTATTTATTTATTTTTGGCTGAGTTGGGTCCTCGTTGCTGTGCATGGGCCTTCTCTAGTTGGGGCGAGCGGGGATCATTCTTTGTTGTGGTGCATGGGCTCCTCACTGCGGTGGCTTCTCTTGTTGTGGAGCACAGGCTTTAGGCACACAGGCTTCAGTAGTTGTGGCATGTGGGCTCAGCAGTTGTGGCTCATGGGCTCTGGAGCACAGGCTCAGTAGTTGTGGCACATGGGCTTAGTTGCTCCATGGCATGTGGGATCTTCCTGGACCAGGGCTTGAACCTGTGTCCCCTGAATTGGCAGGTGGATTTTTAATCACTGTGCCACCAGGGAAGTCCCTAAATACATATTTTTAAGGGTGTTTCTTTTTAGAATGAGAAGAGATGCCAATATTGGCCTGGGCAGAAGCATCAGAGACTTTTGTCATTGGTCATGCATATTACAATATAATGTCTGTGTACATCTTCCTTTGTCTACTCTTAAAGATATCATCAAGCTAGACTTCATGGCTTCCTTAACAAAGATGGAAGATACTGCTATGAGTGATGCCTAATGGTTCTTCTGATGTCACAGAACAAAGATGCCCATCTGCTTCCCATGTTCTATGAACCTGGGAGGGGACAATCATGGTAAATAGATACAGCCTGAGGGAAATGCCAGAATTTAAATATAAATAATCAATCATGATAAACAATAGTTATTTCTCAGAAACATGTATGAGAAATATAAACTCTGAAATGAATTGAAACATGGTTTAAGACTCAAATTTGTACCGTATAGGCCTGTTGAGACAGGAATTGAAGGGCAGGATGGAGCCCTGTGACAACAGACCAGCCTGTAGTAAAGCATGGCCTAGTATTCAAACCAGACTTCCCAAAGATAGACTGGGTATTTGCCTAATGTGGCAAGACTAGAGAATTTAAGGAGGAGGGAACTAACTTGGTTGAATACTTACTGAACCACATTTCATTCACTCACTTTTTTATTCATTAATTTGAATGAATTATTGAGTTCCTACTACATACCATGCACTGTTCTTGGTGCTGCCAATTGAAAAGTAAGTGGGATCTGATTTCTTCCTTTGGGGACATTATAATCTGGTGTGGAAGGAAGACAGGTAGCCAGGGAACCACGCTGCATTATGATATGTGCTAAGAGAGGATACCCCATAGATTTCTCTGGAATACACTAGGAGGAGGCTGAGCCCTGCCAAGATTGGGGCAGGGGATGCCAGGAAGGGCATCCTGCAGTAGGACATGAGATGCCAGGGAAGAGAGTGAGCATGGGATGAGAGGGAAGAGTAAGTCTGGCAGAAGAAGAAGGCCTGGGGTGTGGAGGAGCTTGACTTCTCCAGGAGTTGTTGGGTTCAGTGTGGGGGCCACTTAGGTCCTGTCAGTGGGTCAAGGATAATGCCTTCATCCTTGGATGATGGGAGCCAAGAAGGATTCCAGCAGGAGAGCCACATGATCAGGTCTGAGCTTAAAGGAGACCATGGTGACACATAGGAAAAGGATGGATGTGCATAGGACTGGTGGCCTGGAGGCCAGGTGAGAAACTCATGTAGAAGTGACAAGGACTCAAAGTTAAGGGTAGCAGTGAAGAAGGAGAGAAATGAAAGGATCAAACAGATATGAAGAAGGTGAAATGGGCAGCAGTTGTTGGCTGCTCTGGTTGAGGAAGTGAGGAAAGGGAAGCATATGCAGGATCTGGGTCTGAGCTGTAGTAATGAAGTGATGGGTGGTCCTACTGATGTGATGAGGAACAAAAGGGAGTTCGAGGAACAAGTGAAGTTTGGGTTGTGTTGATGGGGCATCCAGGTGCATGCATTCAGAATTTGGAATTGAGGAGGGACCTCAACTTGGAAGTTGCCATAAGCTAGACAAGAGGTTCTGAAGCAGACCTTGTCAGCACCCCAATATTCTCTAGGCTCACCCACAAGTTGGGTGCTGTGCGTGCCTCCCATTCAGGCCTGTGGCTTTCTGCATCTCTTTGTTTGAGCTATTCTCTGGCCTTGGGTGCTGCCTGGCACCTGCACAGAGCAGGTCCAAAGTGCTGGGATGGAAGTAGTATAGTGTAATGTGTCAGAGGTTAGCCCTTGTTAAAACTCGGATTCCTGGGCCACCACCAGAGACTCTGATTTAGTAGGTTTGGTGGGAAGGAGGGGGGCAAGATTTGCATTTCTAACAATCTCTCCACTACAGGTCTCTTAGATGGGCCCTTGGCATTGTTCCCAGCTGTCCGAATGGTAACCCTTCCTTAACACACTCAGTTGATCCCCTCCCTTCCCTGGCTCCTCTCCTCATTCTGCTTCCTGGGATTACATCCCAATGGCTTGTCTGAGGTCTGTTTTGGTCAAATCCTAATACAATAGCTGCTTAAAGCCCCTGTCTTATCTGTGATATTGGCGGGGGACAATTGTGATAACTGTCTCAGAATTGTCATCAGAATTAAAACAGTTAAGGCATGCATGAGACATCCTCAGGTTAAAATGGCAGTTCATGAGCTGTACTGACTCCCCTCCCCTCCCTTGAAATATTCCTAGAAATATTCATGGACAAAAGGAGAACATTTTCAACAGGCATGGACACTTGGCTTGTTAATCAAAGATATTAAGGACCCTGGGAAGAATTCCCATCAGCCACATGGGGATGGGGCCCATCTGGGCAAGGAGTCTACGGAACAGCCCAGCCTGCCATGGCTGTGTACTCCCGCTTCAGTGAGGAAGGGGCAGTTACTATTACTGTTGTCGTCGTTGTTGTTTTGCCTTTGAGGAGTTAGTAAACTTCAGTTACTATTATTATCGCTGTTGTTGCTGTTATTATTATTATCATTGTACAAGCTTTGAGGAGTTAGCGTTCGTTATTATTACGGTTATTATGATGTTATTAATAATATCATTATATGGCCCTTGATGAGTCCAAAAATCCCCTGAATCTGATGCAAAATTCTATTCCTTTTTCTAGAGGAAGGTTTCACATTCATCCGATTTTCCAAGGACTCCCCAAAGTGAGGGTAGTTTGGGCCCAGGAGAGTAGCTGAGGTTAAAAAGAGGCAAACAGCTCTCTGTGCAGCCTCCTGCAGCGGGCAAGGAGAGAAAGGGTTGTCGGTGGCAGGAAAGGAGGGGACGGTCAAAAGCTCAAGCTCTCTAGAGAAGCAGGTGAGGGTGAAAGGTGACTGCACACTTGAGGTGTCTCCAGGAGAAGGTAGGATCGGGGGTACTTGGCATGACCCAGGCACTGCAGAGAGTGACCAAGAGGACGGCGAGTGTCAACAGAAGACACAGACAACGCTTCCAGGAAGCTGGACAGTGAGGGGTGGCGGAGACAGTCTGCAGCCCAGGAGGGCAGTGGGAGAGTAGGAAGAAAGAATTTGTTTCTAAACGTTGATGAAAAAGCCAGTGGCCCAGAAATGTTTAAAGACATGTGGCATTCTCTCATCTCTGTTTTAAATATGGAAACTGAGGCTCAGGAAGTAAAGAAACTTGCCCAGGTTCACTTAGCCCATTAACCACAGAACTGGAAGTTGGCTTCAGTCTGTCTTTTTTCCGAGTACCCTTTCCAATGCATCATATTTCTTAGAATTGCTGAAAAGTCTTTGATGCCACACCTTTCCACCACTGCGATGCTGGATTAAAATCCCTCTCTAGGGTCCTTTCTCACAGTTTCTCAGGGTCACATGAGGGTTCAAAGTCCCAGGAAGGGGCAGTGCAATCAAAGCGAGTGGATGGGTCAGACATTAGATGTGTCTTTGGCAGGACGCTGAATGTACTGAGTGCCTGGGGTAAAGCAAAGGAACGGTCCAGAAAGTGGACAAGACAGCCAGCCAGCAAAGACAGTCCACTGGAGTTTTGCCTGGACGTGGCTGGCGGTAAAGACACCCATGTCTTGGTCCCTTCTTCTGTCCTCTGCTGACCCGGTGGAGGTGCTGAGCCCATGCAAGTCTGTTACCAACCTTCTCCAGGGGGCAGGAAACCTGTTCCGGTGAGCAGAGGAGTGGGTATTAGGTCCAGGCAAAGGCACACAGTGGCCAGGCTTCAACCTGCGTGCCCATCTGGGGAGCACGTGGAGAGAGTAGCTATTCGTGTGCACACAGGGACACTGCAGTCCTTGGCTCTGCGGAAGCCACTGCCCACGTGTGCCCTCTGCCCTCTCCCCATATGGACCCTGACTGGAAAGGCCCTGGTTGCCAAGACATGGGAAAACTGACAGCGTGAGGACATTCAGCAAAGGAACCAAAGTGCTGTAAGAGAAAACAAAGCTAAAACTCTGGCCACAGCACAAAGCCAACTGCTAGACTCCAAGGAAGGCTGGCCCAGTCTGTGATCACTGTCTCCTGTCACTGAGAATGTCCTGCCTCCCTTCCTATGATTAACTGTGTTGAAGAGAGAGGGGAGACAGTGAAGAAAGTGGTGGGCAGGATGGCCACGGCACAAGACTTGCAAGCTTAGTAAATTCTACAGCAGAGACAGGGAGGAAATGTGACCCTGGCATGGAGAGTGGCTTTGCAAGTCTGGGGAGCACCAGCCCACCTTCTTTGCCTGGCGAAAATACAGCTGGCACGGACCACAGAATATCGGAAGGAAAATTAGGACCTGATGCAAACAAAGCTATCAAATACCAACACTTGACCTGAATAAAAATTCATCCAGTTTATAACTCATATACTCAAACCCTAAATTTAACCTGTTAGAATATTCTGTGTTAATGAGTATCTCATTCAACCTTCCAGAAGCAGGGCATGCAGCCTTAGCAGGTCAGAAGTCACCACCTTCAACAGTTCTTCTCTGCATGCAAGTCAAAGAAGTACTGAGCTATTCCAGGGAGTCAGAGCCCAGCCCCCAAAGCCAGACTCACAAAAAAGTGTGCACGATGGTTTCCCATCTAAGAGGGAACGGCCACGTCCTGTGACATGTCTGTCCTGCTTTTACCTAGTTACCTAGTAGGTGCTCAATAACTGAGCAGTATTGGTTCTACTCTCACCTACATTTTCCTTACAGTTTTATCATTAGCAAAAGTCTCCCCTAAACACCATTTATTTTAAAGAATAATGGTAAGGCACTTAATTTGATTTTAGTACTCATTTCTATGCTGTGTTTAGTTTGCAATTTAAAAATAAAGCATAACTTAAAACGAGTTAAGCTAAGCTTAAAGCAACGGGTTTGATAATTTATGTATGCCATCAAACTAATGGGAGGGATCCAAGGTGAGATGAGTCAGGGTGAGGGTGGAATAGATAGACAGAAGGGAAGGAATACCGGCTGGAAAAGAAGGGAAGAAGTCTGTCCCATGATGCAGCCAAAATGCTGCAAAGAACTGGGCCCATCTCTCTGGGCATTTTTCACTGCCCCCCCCTCCTGGGCAGGTGGGGCAGGAAGGGGGACTTCCACGGACCCCTTGCACGGACAGCCCTTGCCCTTTCTCCAGCTGAGTTTGCCTGCCTTTCCCAAGTTGTCCTAAAACTGAGACGAAAGACAACATGATTTTCATCCAGATTAATGCAATATTTTGTTTCTGTTTCTGAATGTTGTATTAAGAAGTAGGAGTCCTTAAAATTAAATTTAGCCAAACATATTCACTTTCTCCATTCTCACTGTGTTCACTTTTTTGGTCTGCTTCTGTGCGATCTCACTTCCTGAACAAGGAAAGAAATATTAGCTCGGTTTAAGAAAGTTAAAAAAAACCACGGACAGAAGCATGCCCTTCTTCTCTGGTTCTTAGCATTCTGGAACGCACCTGTGTTAAAATATGAAGAAATAAAACAAATATAAATTATGCATTTTCCAACTTAATTTAAAATGCATTATGTTCTGCTTTGTTCTCTGGAATTAGTCTTATTAAGGGGACAGATCTGTATGGATAATTTTGAGTCAGTTTATTCACTTCTTTGTAATTCAGTGGCAAGGATTTTTGTCCCCAGGCATCAAATTAATTTTTTTTTTAACTGTAAGTAGCACATACGAAATATAGACCTCTTTGTGTTATTTCTTTGTTTACCTAGCAAGCGACACATTCCCATGTTATGTTTCCACCAAATCTTAAACCTCTCCTTTTATCGAGCAAAACTTTCCAAATGATTTTTAAAGCAATGGAACCGTTGTCACAATATTTGAGCTGGGCACAGTCATACCATTATCCTCTTCCTGGTATTAATTTCTAGAGAGATCCACATGGCCTCCCTCCAATTCAAACTCCGAGGCAACCAGCCTCTGGCCCCTGCCTTCCCAATAATTTTGGCAACGTGTGAATTGATATTTTACGACGATTTAAAATATGTACCAAATCATCATTTTTAAGTATTGTTTGAGGACAGTCATTCTTTGTTCCGCTTAGACGTTTTAAATCTATTTTTTTTGCCCCCTATACTGAGCAAGTAAATAGTCTGAATTCTTAATTAGTCTTCTTTAAACAAAATACCCTTTCATATGCACTAATAAAGACTAAGGATCATTCCCCTCTTGTTTAAATAACTGCTTGCTGTAGTATAAAATCGTAAGAGACACGATGCAGATCAAGTTGCGGGCTTGAAGTGGGGAAGAGGAACAAGCCGCGCCATAGTAAGCAGATTTTAATGATTTACTATAAATCAGCATTTTTGCCCTGTCAGTGAGATTGAAGAGGCAGACAGCTCCTCACATGTCTGCCGAGCAAATGTCTTCCTGATGAATCATGTGCACTGAATCACTGATCACAACATTCAAACGGCACATCCAAATAATGAGGGAAACATATACACAGCCTCCCGATGGCTGCTCCAAGGCAGCAGGAATAGATGTTTTTTCGTTGTGTGGTAGTTAAACCCTTACATCGATCCTTGGAGGGTTCCACGGAGGGTAATGCAAGTGTATATTACCGGGTTAACCGTGGATGCCCTAACGTAGGCTTATCTGCATGAATGCTCTGCCCCACCCCCAGACTTTTGATGAGAATCTAATCTAGTCTGGAGGAGAAGTGGAGGGGGGGCGGTCAGCAGAAAGACAGGCTGCAGTAATAAACCTAAATGTAAAGAATCTGGCCACAGAAACCAGTAGAAATCAGAGCTAATTTCTGTTGGGTCAAAGGCTCACTCGGTCTGGGGGCAGCTTTTTCAATGCCCCCCTCTGTCAGGCTCCCTCCTGCCCCAAGCGCCATCTCATCACTTGCTCTATCAGTGTCTGATACTCCCCCCAAAGATAACGTTTCAGTGCTTGGACCCATCCCTGGGGAGAAGCTCTTATTTGGAAATGGTGTGCTGAACGCCCAGACTAGACCAGGTGGCCAGGGGAGCCAGGCACAGATAACTCTGGCTCAGACACAGAGCCTATCCCTGGCCCTGGATGCGTGGATCTCAGGAAGCCTTTCCAGCTGACACATCGGGAAGCCTTCCCTGACTGCCACCTTCAGGCCTCATTCCTCCCCACCCCTGCAGCCTGCCATCAGCATCTCACCCTTTGTGTGCTGTTTGTCCCTTGTTGTCCTCATAATGGGCGCCCATCCCAGTGCACTGGGGCCTCCTCAGTTGCAAGGTTACTATATTTTCTGTTTTGAAACTATCACCACATCTTCCATAGAGTGCAGGATTTGTCACAACTCACCCACCCGCATGAGCAGCGAATGAATGAGTGATAAAGTCCTATTGCCAAGCTCAGCCAGGCCCACGCACGCTGAGAGCCCGGGCTCTCACAGACATGATGGCGTCCTGGGGCAGAGGATGACCAGCTTCCTCGTGCCGTGTTCTAACCTGCTCCCTCTGGCACCCAGCTCTGGTGCTGCAGGAGAATCCCCAGGAGAGTAGAAGACGATGTCCAGGGAGTGGGCAGGGAGGGGCCTTTGAAAGGGGCCTATGTGCTGGGGACTCAAAGTCATTCACATAAGACCGTGTCCTCTGAGATGTTATTTAAAATACAAATCCAAGAATAAATCAAAGCTATACCCCGCCCTCACCCCTAGGATGATTAAGAACCTAATTAGAATTCTAAAGCTTTTGTCCTTCTTGTGAATGAGTGGACCTACGAGGTCAGTTTTGGAACATCTCCCTTTACCACCGAGGACTTCATGCAGCGTGGACACAGCCTTCCTATCTCCAAATGCCACTGGAAAACTCAGAGACATTGAAACTCCCGCACGGTGGCTCCCTCAGTCCTGGCTTATTTCACTAGGACTTCCCCCTAGTCACTCTCCTCAAACACCCAGCGTTCGAGACAGATCAAGGCATCCTGGGCCCTCTAACCTCCAACAGTCGGTGCCCAGCTCGTTGCTGGTTCTGGGGAGCCAAGGTCCCGGGCACACTAGCTCCCAGAGCTCAGCGTCTGGTCTGCTGGCTTCGTCAGAGCATCCTGGTCCCAACCCTGGACTGAACCTGTTTCACACTGCTGTTGGGGAAGCCCTCCCAGGGAGCCTCAACTCTGGCTGGAGAGGAAAGGAGGGCTGGCTTGGAACGTGGGAGCATCCCTGCCGCATTCCTGCTCAGGGCGCTCCCTCTCTGCCCGTAGAGCACAGCTGGAGCCCCACACTCCCCACCTCTGTCTGGAATGCCCACTTCTCTCCGACTCAAGTCCACTTGTTATTGGAAATAGAGCTCCTTCTCCCCTTGCAGTTCTGTCTCATCTCCCACAACGGAAGTAATCTCTCTTCTCTCTGAGCCCCACAGTGCTTCAGATATTGTGGACATTCACCCGTTCACTGATCCGTTCATTCATTCAACTAGTGTTTAGTGGAATGCACTCTGCCTCACCTTGGGAGATCCAGTGGTGATGAGAGAGACCTGGATTCTCCTCTCATGAAGCATCTACCCCATGGGCTTATCCCCTAGACCAGGCTTCTCTGCCTGGTCCCATCAGGTAATGAGGAAAGCAAGGGTGCCGGGATGCGTGGAGTATTTGCCGTGTTCCAGGCAGTATGCTAGACCCAGCAGTGAACTAGTCAGGACTGGACAAGGTCTCATCCAGGGTAGCTTCAAGGATCTGTGACCTGTGCTATCACACAGGACCCCTGCTCACTGGTTTAATGCTCTGATGTCACCGTCTTGAAATTCTTAAAAACTTTTAAGCAAGGGGCCCTGCAATTTCATTTTGTGAAATCATAACAATCTGGATTCCTTATCTGAAGGGTTTGCAATTCTGTGCAAAGAAGAAGAAATAAACAAGTAAATAAATAAAAGAACAAGAAATTTGGGATCAGTGATGGGGTGGAGAGTTGGAAGAGGATCTACTTCAGACTGGGGAGTCCAGGAAGCCGTGTGAGAGGGCCTTCTGAGTGGGGCCATACATGCAGGATGGGATACACCAGTTAAGCCCATTAATGAAATAAGTCAGTTAGCCCCCTGGCATGTATAGGTACACGCTCAACCTTTTGTTTATGTGTGGGATGGAGGCGGGGGTGGCTCTGGGGACATTGCCCCTCTCTGACTCTGGAGGGAAATCAGGAGGCCAGGAAGGGGAGCTCCCGTCACCTCCTCCCCCAGCCATCAGCACCATTGGGAACAGAAGGAACACCCTCTGCCTGCACTCCCAACCCCACCTCCCTCATCCTCCCCTGGGCAGCCTGGGCATTGGGCCCGTGGGTCTTCTTGTTCCTGGTACGCCTGACTAGGTCTTCCATTATTTATTTGCCTTAGGAAGGCTCCATGGGAAATGCAGGGGATCCCACAGAGAACTTTCAAGACTGGCCACCATGAGACATCTCAGCTCCTGGGGATGTCCTTGGGGTTTTTGATGCAGGTGATGTGGTGCCCTGGCCTGAGGTTTGGGGAAAGGCCAAGCAAGCTCCAAGCAGCCCTGATCTACTTAGGCCTCCAGCCCCGGACCCTGTGGTCCCTCAGAGCCCTCCAATGGGCTTGTCGGAGATTTCACTGCAGGCTCCCTCGACCCATAAGTTAAGTGTGAATCCTTTCGCCCAGGGCTTGTGCTTCCTCTGGGTTTCTGGAGAGGCATGGAGGATGGCGCCCATTGATGGACGGCTCACAGCCCTGTTCCCTGTTCCTCCTCCCACCATCCCATCTGCAGCCTGGCCTCCTTTACCGGGAAGACAGACAGCCTAAAGATCACAGCAGATCAAAATTCAACAATTGTGACCATCCCGCCAGAAAGCAAGCTCCCTGTGGGCAAAGCCTTAGGGCCCGCTGTGATTCCCAGTGGCCTGCGTACACAGCGCCACCAGCCGACCAGGACCGGATATGCAGCAGGTGTGAGGATGGAACGGAAGGGATGGATGGTGGAGACGACGGACGTGGTTTGGGGGCAGCGACAGTGCAGGCTGTGTGCAGGCGAGCCTGCAGGAGACTTGTCAACACAACAAGGGATGACACTGAGCGCTGTGCAGTTGAAAGCAAATTTCAGCCACAATGTAATTATCCACCCAGGAAAAGAGGGGTCCCCTCTCCTGGGACAGCCATCCATGTGAGGAGAAGGAAAATAAACTCGTTCTAGGTCAATTTAAAGGTTAAACGGAGGTCAGCGAGGGGGAACTGAGACTGCCCCTGACTAGGGAGCAGTCGTTTGGCCACTCGCGCAGGGCTTTAACTTTTGGTTCTAATATTCATCTAGAAAAAAAAAAAAAAAAAAAAAAGGGAAGCAGATAATTGGATATTAACAGGTATACCATTTCAGTAATTTTAGAAAAAAAAAAAAAGTGATTGCAAATCCAGAGGCAGTTACTTTAGAAAGATAGTAACGTGTAATTCCCAGTTTCTCAGACTGTAACTTTTGCACTTACCACTAATTTCTCCACTGCTCCAAATGCAGTGTATACATTTAGTTTAGGATTTATCATCACCGTTTGTGTATATTACGCCAGCGGCATAATCCATCCTCATGAAGCTAATGCTCGGCATTAGGAAAATGGACTCCGTATGGATCCCTCCAGCCTCTGTCCCCAAACACACCCCGAGCAGACACCGCAGGTGTGCGCTCCCCACGCCCCTCCCCCAGGGTGTGCTGGCTTCTTGTTTTGCGCAGTATCTCCAAATGGCACAGTCTGATTTCTCCAAGTTGCCTGTGTCCATTGTCTGTGGATGTAAAAATCAATGACCTACATAAGATTTTGATTTTGCACTGGGAATTGAGAGAGAAAGAGAGAGGGAGGGAGAGAGAGAGAGACTGAAATGCAGATAGAAAATAATGAAACAGTCATGTTAAAAAATAAAAGCATGCTGATCTCAAAAAATATATTTTCTAGAGGATATCTATTTTTTTTCCTTTGAACTATCTATTTTCATAGTCATTTGGTTAAAACACTTAATTGTATTAATGTGTCATTGAGCTGAGAGAGCTGGTCCTTCCAAGGTGGACCCTCACTTGGGCACCGAGAACAAAAACCCTAGTTCCAAGGAGGCTCGGGAGCTGGTGGAACTAGGAACTGCTATTGAAACCTCTCAATGTATATTCAATCCTTGTTTTTATTTTCTTAAAAGAGAGGGGAAAAAAGCCTCAAACTGCTGATTTCTGCAGAAAAATCTGCAAATGAACTGTTCTATTAGCACAAACACACCAAAGTCTTTAGAACCCCTGTCTTCAAAAGCATAATTAGGTATTTATTTCAGACAGTCTAACATCTTTGCAGTAGCTAATAAGATGCAGCCCATTTGAATATTAATATAATAAATGATTAAATTAAACAGCAAGATTCAGACTCAGAAATAGCCTTTATAGGTCCCAGGGGGTCACTAAAACTGTTTCCATTTCTTCCAACAGTTAATATAGTGCAAGGGACATGAATGCATAGAGCAATATTTGTCTTATGAAACGTGGAGTTTTATATGGTGCTATTCAGTTTTATTACTCCACAGTTTGAATCTGGGCCCCAAGTGAAGTCACCATGCTGAGGCCTGACAGCCCTTCTTCCTGTCTCACCGCTCGCTGGCATTCCAGAGATGCCCCACTGCTTGGCAAAGGGTTCGCCCTGATTGCCCCCACATCAAGAGGTGCCCATGAAGGTGAGCACCAGGTAAACTCATAATGTGATTAAAAAACAGAGCGAAATAAAAACTCGTTCTGCATAACAAACTGACAGGTTCATTTTGTGCGTCTGTGTGGTGTGTTCCACGACTCCATGCTGCGCCTGCATGCGGCTCAAAAGCCACACCCAAATCCGTGGTGCCTCCGGAGCCAGCTGCGCCAGAGTAAGCCAGGCACTTCACCTCTCCACCAAGAGGGACCCCTCCCCCAGCTCCACCAGCACGAAAAGGAATAGGCATCATCTCTCCACCAAGAGGCACCCCCTCCCCCAGCTCCACCAGCACGAAAAGGAATAGGCAAAGTCGGCAATTATAATTGGCCATTATTCCAATAAAGGTGTTTCCCTTCTCAAATTAGTCCATGAAAACTGCACACTCTCCAAATCCCGTGAACCTGAGAAGTGTTAATAAACATCTGGCCATGGTTTTTGCTTAATTGGCATTCCTTAGTTTGGACAGAAGTCTGTTCATGTAAAACAAAACACACACACACACACACACATACACACACACACAGATTCTGTTTTGTAAGTCACAGCCCCTCAGACATCCAAAAGCAGCCATTTCTAATGGTTGGTGAGAGAATTGGGTCTTTCCAATACTCCTATTTGTCCGCTGAGCATCAGAAGGGAAGAGATATTTGGATCTGCATGCTTAATTTTCTTGTGCAAGTCTCAGATCCAATATCTAATAACTTGATATAGGCATGCTGTTGGAAAATCTTCACATTTCCAAAATAGGAAAGAGATTGAAGCTTGGAGGTCAGCTTGAATAAAATAGAAAACAACACAAACCAACCTCAAACATGTCCACAGGCCACATTATTATTATCCACAGCCTAAAATCTCCCAGCCCTATCTCTCTAAGGAGCAGCATTGGCAGGAAGGTAATGGATAAATCGTAACCCAGCTTGCAAGACTCTACTGTCTAAATTAGATAAAAGAAAACTAGGAAGAAAACTCAAAGATAAGTGGTACAAAGTAAATCAGAACAAATCATCTTACCAAACTTTATTCACATCTGATACCATGTTTAGAAATTAAGGTCAGTTTTGTGGAACTAATAGGGAGTTATACCGATATATCTTGGACACCATGACAATGCTGGAGGGGAAGATTTATACTCCATGGCTGCAGATGCAGAAGAAAGATAGGCGAGATCAAATGGAAGTGCATGATAACAAATGAAAAATGGTCCCCGCAGCCCATAAATTAATTGAGAAAAGAAGGTTGTCATTATTTGAACATGCTTTAAAATAAGGTATGGGGTCCAGATGGCTGAGGATAGATAGGCCCAAGAAGTTTGAGTAATTGATGACTTAAAAATAAAACAAGATCTTAAAGAAATGAATCACATCGGGCAAGTTAGAGGAGGAATATTACAAGAGAAAGGAACAGATTAAAAAAAGCACACAAAGCCAAAGATGAACCCCAAATCTCCAGGACCATTAAAACCAAACGAAAGCATACAAGCAAGTCCGTTACTGGGGATTCAAAATGGGGGAGGGGAGGAAAGTCAGAAATAGAGTCTTAATAATGGTACATTTCAGATGTTACCTTATTAACCTATTCAGCTTTGCTTTGGCTTTTCTGGTGCAAACACACTCCATTTCCTTTTTTTCTTTTTCTTTTTTTTTTTTTTATATGGTCTTAAAATAGGGCCGTGCTGGGCTTCCCTGGTGGCGCAGTGGTTGAGACTCCGCCTGAGGATGCGGGGGACACGGGTTTGTGCCCCGGTCCGGGAGGATCCCACATGCCGCGGAGCGGCTGGGTCCGTGGGCCATGGCCGCTGAGCCTGCGCGTCTGGACCAGCCTGTGCTCTGTGGCGGGAGAGGCCACAGCAGTGAGAGGCCCGCGAACCGCAAAAAAAAAAAAAAAAA
>NW_020185321.1:1561915-1571426 GCF_003031525.2 Neophocaena asiaeorientalis asiaeorientalis
GTGCTGAGGTGGGCCACCAACCTTGCAAATAATAGTTTTCTGCTGCTTCCTTTTGAGCTAATCCCCCACAGGAAAATTCAAAAATAATTTGCCTGTGGGGAATACTGAGGGGTGGCTAGCAGCTTGGGAATTTCCTTTGTGGCCAATGGTGAGAGGGCAAAGGAGCAAACCCAACTGATTTCCCACAGCCACAGAGGACCAGACCTTTCTCTAAGGAGGGGCTATTACTGCCTAGGTAAACCCATCTTCTCTCCTTCCTATTGCCAATGAGAAGATGGTGCTCATCCATTGGCTCCTCTCCTGGAAATAATATTTCTGGGGCAACTAGATGCTAAATGACTTCTAAGCTAAACATCAAATTCTTTCTTCTTTCCTCCCTCCCTCCCTTCCTTCCTTCCTTTTCTGCCTTTCTTCCTTCCCTTCTTTTGTTTATTTCTTTCCTTCTTTTTTACCAGACTTCCTTTCTTCCTTCCTTTTTACATTTCTTTCTCCCTTTTTTCATCACTATTTATACCACCATCTGTAATTCCACCCATATCCTTGAAATACAGGAAATGGAGCAGCGGTGCTGTATTCCATATTTATGACTTCTCAGTACATCAGAGCATTACTGACTTTGGAGAGCCCCTGTCTGAGCACAGCTCGGTGGAAATGCTCCCTGTATGAGCTGAGAAAGGACGGCTTGGGGCAGAACAGCCTCGGGAGGATTCTCAGCATACCTCTCCATGCTCTCCGGCAGCGCTCGACTTACTTCCTGTTTCTTAATTTTTTTTTTCCTCTGCTTCTCTTTACACACATGTATATTTTTGCCCTCAAAGTCACGGATTTGCTGTTCATGCTAAGAGAGTATTATGAATATTCTGAATGAAAATAGAACTCTGGGAGAAAATGCTAGGCACAAAGGCTGGTGTCAGTGCAGGCTGCCCCTGGTTCACACGGAGGGCAGGTGGGCAAGGAGTGCCTCTGCTTTCTCAGGTTGCTCCCCTCAGCGTACCCCAGCCCTCACGCTAGATTCCCTGGTTACTGATTATTGATGACCAAAAAAATACATCAAACAGCAATGTAATTGCACTGCCTTGGGAAGTGCAAGACCACGGGCTACCTTTCCTTCAAGAAATAGATACATGTGCGTTCACGTGAATTTGTGTGTGTGTGTGTAGCGGTTGAAGCCAAAAATGTGGTATTGTGACAAACTAAAGGCAGAGTTAAGAAGTTTCTCATCAAAGTCCTCTCTCACGTTATTAAAGGTACACTAATCTCCGAAGAGACACACACGTGGGATAAACCAGAATATGGCCCTCCGTGACGAAGGAAAGCCAAAGGACTTGAAAATAATCTGAAGACAGAAATATAGAGGCAGCAAACATTTCAAGAGAAGGAGACTTGCCAGCAGGATTGATTTGAATACTCTGCTTGGAGATTTATCTGGCCTTCTCATCATAAAAGGCAAATGCACCCCCCTCTTCCCCAGACAGTGAAGGAGAGAGGATAAAGCCTCTTTGGCCGAGTGGCAATGGCTATGTTTTAGTGGAGGCTAAAAATGGATGAGAAGTATCAGAGAAATGAACTTCTGCGGTTTTCAAAAAATGGTTCAGAATAGATGAGCCAACTCCTTTACATGTTCAAAAGAAAGAGGGAACAATTTTGTGAAATGCTAAGGCAGTGCAAAGTGAATGTTAAATAGTTTTTATCCCCCAAAAAAAAAAAAAAATAGACTTATTCAAATGCATGTCTTGCTTGTCTTTAACTAAAGTGAAATTTCTTAAATCCAGCTGTAGTCTTATGGGCGGTGGGGGGGGGGCGGGGGCTTCTGGGGGGTAGTGGGGGACGACAGAGCACAGAACATCTTCCCCGAACTGAACAGCATGTCGTTTTAAAAGCAGAGGCACACGCTATTGATTTTTTTTAAAATACAAATTTGGCAGATTTCACATGATCCATTACATTTCTCAGGGTGGTTAAGATGCAGCTTGCATGATTTATTCAGAATAAGGTCCATTTTTAGCTATATTTAAGTCTCCTATTTGTTATTTAACATGTGTTTAATGTTTTCTGTCCCTGCTGTGCACAGCTGCAAGCTGCTATTTTTTGGCAATTTTTGTGACTGGGAAGTGATTTGTGTCTTTGCGTCTCACCTTTCTATTCTACGGCCTGCTGTTTTGATTTTTTCCTAAACTTTGAGAAATAAGTTACTCTGTGTCATGACCTCTGCTTCCCTTTGCTGGGCAAACACAAGGGCTTAAAGGACACAACCAACCGTGACAAACCTCTGATAGGGTTTTTAGAAAGACATTGCTGGGGAGCTGCGGTGAACTGAAATTTCAGAAAGTTTATATCAAAAAGCAAAGTTCTCCCATCTTAGCCTCTCATCAGAATGGATGGAAGCTGGTAATCTGAAAAACTGTGCGTCCTCCAGTAAGAATGTCTTTTGAGATTTAACATGATGCTGGCATGACTCTTGAGGACTTAGCCAGGTAGGAAGCCATGTGTCATCCATCACCTGTAGAGGGAAGGAGGCAGCCTCCCTCCCCACCCAGTTATTTTAGAAACACGGAGGCACCGGCCCCCCAGCAAAGTCTTTGCCAGGGCTGCCTTTCTGGAAGAACCGTTCCCTTGAGATGGAGAGCACGTCTGACAGTGACGGCTCTTTCCAGCAAGCGCCAAATCAAAAAGACCACTCAGCCACTGCCCAGACGGGCACAGGAAGCCAGCAGTTGGCACACACACTGCAAAGTCCAGAGCATCAGGCCTGGAAGAGCGGCAGCTTTGCCAGCCCAGTTGGACCGATCACATATAAGTAAAAAGTCGGTAAGTGTTTATCTGATTCAGGCAAACACGGTGATGGCATCGAATGGCTTGCTGATTTTTTTTTCCAAAGCCTGAAGGATCTTGCTTAATATTGCTCGATATATGCTAACCTTCCCTTTATAGGGTCTGCAATTGAAAGCCATGTTGCCGTGGTTTAATCCTGGCCTCCTACTTATCTAAAACACACTCTCCGACTGTGCTGTGAAAATTGAATCTTTTCCTCACAATCTTACTGACATGAAAAATATATAATACACTAAATGATTAATGCAGTTATAAACTATACCTGAGATAAGATTTAAGTATTCATATTTCTATCATGTTAATACAACACGATAAACCCATGAAGCAAACTCGACCAGGGCATTTGTTATTCTGTCCAGTGTTCAATTATTCTTTGTCTAAATACAATTTAGGGGCCTGCCGTAATGCAGTCACCCGCTGCAACGCATCATGTGCTTCCGGGAGATAATAAGCCGCGCCTCGATGGTCAGCCTCAGAGACCCCGCTCCATAAAAGGCCCCACGAAACACAGGCGAACGTGCAGAAGCAGAGCGCGGGCCCTGGGCCGAGGACAGGCTTCCTGAAAAGATCATTTGCACCAGAATGCCGAGCTTATTTTATCTACCTTTTCTCCCTTTTATAAGAAAGTCTCCCGTTAAAGGAAAACTTTTTGCCATAATCAAAAGGAAGCTTACGATAAGTGTAACTACTTAAAATCTGTCTTCCCCTAACACTGAAGATGGCTTTCTATCTGGGGCTGGAGAAAAGCCCTTTCTTTGTTGGCTCTAAATGGCCCCTCCTTTCGTTGTGCAAATGGCTCACACACGCAGTGTGCCATTTCCCACCCACCTCATTATTTTTATACTTCTGATGATGTCGATTTTGATTTTCAAATGCCAGCCATTTATAGCTCATTCTGAAACACAAAAAATTAAGTGATTCGAGATGTCTCCCATTAGCTGGGATTTGGGGGCCTCTCGTGAAGTTCAGGAAAGGCAGGAGAGCACGGTGGTCACCCACCTGGGTTTGGCATCTCAGATCTGTCCCTGATTAGCCGTGAGATCTTGATAAAGTGACTTCGCCTCTGCAAGCCTTGGTCCCCTACCCCTTAGGGTTAATATGCAACCCCGAACAGAACGTGGCATGTATGAAGTTCTCAACAAATGTTCATAATTAGGAGTCGTCATTATTTCCTGACTTCTCAGGACAGCGGATCAGCTGACACTGGACAGCAGGCTCATGGTTAACACGCCCCTGCTCCAAGCTGGACGGGAGCTCTCAGCTCCACATCTTGATCCGGGTCTCCAGCCACTTCTGTGGCTTTGAGAGATGCTGCTGCCTTTGGCATTCCGACTGCAGCGACTGGGAGGACATGTGCCTCCAAGGTCCCTGAGGGCAGGCACACGTGGGCAACATCCTTCAGGAGGCTCAGTAGGCACCCAGGAGCACAGATGGGGCTCAGAGCAGGCTTGCAGTCTAAGGTGTGAGGGTGTTAAGAATGCAAACAGGTGTGATGCAGTGTGTACACAACTGTCCTGGGAGTATCTGCACACAGGTCCTGTGAGCCACTTTTGATTATGACCTGACGGTAACAGGAAGTTCACCCGATTGTGCGCTTAATGTTCTCAATAGGGCAGAGTCCATGCCAAGAAGATGGGAGAACCCAGGTGTCCCTGAGTCTCTCCCTAGCATCCAGCCCTCTGCGGGAATGGGGGGATCCACCCCTCAGATTTGCCACACAGTAGACAAGTTGTAAAGAAGAAGCAACCTCTGTGCTTGTTTGAGACCAGGATGAGATGTGCCACTGGACTGGCTCCTGGTGGCCAGAGAAAAGCAGGCAGAGTCCCCCCGTCTCGGGGCTGGAGGGAAGCTGGGAAGGCTATGTGCTAAATTGAACCAGCCCTTTGAGACTGGACTGCAATTACTTTATGGTGGGGTCCAAGTAGGGCAGTCTTCAGCACTACTTTTAGAGACTAACATATTAATACTCACTTTGCAGAGCTTAATGAGATCAGGTGTCTGCCCAACTATCTTTCTGGAACAAACAACCTGGTTCTTGCTGGATGCTTAATAAATATTAGCTTCATCAGAATAATTGCCTTTCCTGCAACTGTAGGGTCAGAAATTTACACTTTGGAAATCATGCTCTCGGTAGGCTCTCCGACTGCACAGTGTTAGGGAGGGCGTTAATGGGGCAGACTGTTACAGGGCATCAGCCTGGTCCTTGACTAGCTGCTCACCGCTCCCCAAACCTGGCAACCTGGACATCTCTCCTCGTCTGGTGTCCTTCCTCTGTTGCTTAGACCTGGAAAGGAACAGATCTGGGTCTTCCTTCCATGAGGCTATTTGGCTATTCCCACGGTGGGGCTGGGCTTTCCTTGGACTTGCCCCCAAATTCTTCTCTGCTTGCTCCTTGATTCTGAAAACTTCTTAACAAGGAAAGGAGCATTTTAAGTATCTTGAAGTAAGTTGAGATACTTAAAGATGATCTTAGGTTTGAAAGGGTTTCTTCCCCAAAGCTGAAAACAGATTTTCTCCTAAGAAGGTTTTTAGCAGGAGAAAGGCTATACATCCCTTGAAACCCGTCATACACCTGGGACCAGAAGCATATTTGTCTAATGAATGACTAAGTGAAGCCTACATGAGGATCTGCATGTCTGGCAAGGAGGGTGCCACAAATTCGGAAAATCACTTTCTCAGAGACACTTATTCTCCTCTGTCCCTCCAGCAACCATCAGCCTACTAGGCACAGAGGAGGCATTCAGTAAATATTTGCTGAAATGAACTGATGAAAAAGCGAGCGCAGCATGGATCAGTACACTCGGTTACTTAAAAAACTGACCTAGAGGGGTAGGATAGGGAGGGAGGAGGGAGGAGATATGGGGATATATGTATATGTATAGCCGATTCACTTTGTTATAAAGCAGAAATGAACACATCATTGTAAAGCAATTATACTCCAATAAAGGTGTTTAAGAAAAAAAAAAAACTGACACAGGTCTTGACATCATCTCAAACATGCTTCCCTGTTCTTGGCCACATTGGCTCTGGCTTCATGAAACGGCCATGATGCTATCCCTGCCCTCTTCTGGTTCTGATTCTTCTGACACTGTGCCTTGATGTCAAAGTCCTCCTTGTATTCACCGGTCCCTGTGGCTTTCATTGTATCCCCTCCTCAAGCCCCCAGTCAATGCCTTCAGAACACAAACATACAAACTCTCCATGGTAATCCCAACGGCCATCTGGACAGACCCTCTTCTCTTCCTCCCTCATTTTTACATCAACCTTATGCCTAAGGGGTTGCAATCATCAGAACATTTTTGCAAATAACAGATGCAAAAATCTCTTGTGACCTAAAATCATCATGGCTTGACTGGTTTAGGAATGGAAGTCCCATTTCCCAGGATACCCCTTGGTCCTAGCCAAACCAGGATGGATGGTCACCCTACCCAGCAGTCCCACATCTAACAATTTGCTCTAAGAAAATAATCATAGGTGTGTGTCAAGATTTAGCCACTAAGCTTTTGCCAGAGCATTGTTTATAATACTGAAACATTGCAAATCAGCTCAGCATCAAGCAGTAAGTTTCTCTCTTTGCATACAGTAGGCTGTACTGCTGCCATTACAAAGAATGTGCTATAGGAACTTGTGGAGACTTGGGGAAGATGGAAGAGGATGCATAATATACGCATATATAATGCAGATTTATGTAAATGCACACATTCTACATAGGTAGAGTATGCATAGTACTTAGGGCTCTGGAGCCAAACCAGCTGGCGAAATCCTGGCTTCACTGCTTGCTAGCTATGTAATATAGGGCAAATTACTTAACTCTGCCACACCCTGGTCCCCTCCTCTGTGAATGTGGATAATATCAGCCCCTGCCTTGTCAGACAGGAGTGAGGATTTAATGAGTTAACACAGGTAAAGCATTTGGAACAAAGACCAGCCCAGAACAGGTACATCACAAAATAACCACTGCTGCTGCTAGAGGAAGTGTCTGATGAGTCTGTGTGCTGTGCCAGGTTCCAGGCTAAGCGATTGTGACTTTGTTTCTCACAGAGTCCCCATCAACTGGTGTCAAAAGTTGCTGAAGGTCTCAGGCCAGTGAGCAGTCAGCCAGGATTCAAACATGGGCTCTCTGACTCTTACAGTCAGTACTGAGAGCAAGCAGCTGGCCCCTGGTCAGTACCTTGAGACGTGGTTGTCATCAGGTGTACACAGGCAAACTCAGCTCTGGATGGAAGTGTACCTGTTTGTCTGAATCTCACCTCTGCTGGGAGTCGTTAGCACTGGGACAGCATGAAGAGAGAATGATAACTTAAAATTGGATCCCTGGCTGTCAGTCAAAATGTTTTTAGAAATAAACTACCAGGAATCAGAATGAAACCAATTTTTTAACTTTATTTTTTCAAATTTTATTGGAGTACAGTTGATTTTCAATGTTGTGTTAGCTTCGGGCGTACAACATGGTGAATCAGTTATACATACACGTATATCCATTCTTTTTCAGAGCCTTTTTCCATATAGCTTACTACAGAATATTGAGTAGAGTCCCTGTGCTATACAGTAGGTCCCTGTTGGTTATCTATTTTATGTATAATAGTGTGTGTCTGTTAATCCCAAGTTCCTAATTTATCCCCCCCACCGAAACGTTTCCCCTTTGGTCACAGTAAGTTTGTTTTCGAAGTCTGTGAGTCTGTTTCTGTTTTGTAAGTAAGTTCATTTACATCATTTTTTTAAAAAATTAGATTCCACATGAGTGATATCTTTCTCTGTCTGACTTATTTCACTTATCATACGAAGTGAAACCAATGTTTTAACTGGACAAAAAAGGCGGACCATCACATGTCTGACAATGAAATTACAGGTGGTAGAAACCCCCAGGTCCTTAGGGATTTCACAGTTAGGAGAGCTCTGGGTGTCTAACTCAGGGAGGACTTTCTTTTAGTACCAAACATGTATCTGCCTAAAGCTTCCAACTGGTTTTCAAGAGAACACCCTTGTCTTCAAAGAATACATGTCTGAATTAAGGTGGGGGGAAGTTTATTTAAAAGTTTAATCAAATAGGAAATGCAGAGCAAGCCCTAATATACTTTGACGTACTTCAAAGATAGGCAGTCAATCATAAAATGTTTGAAGATATCAAAATCAAGATCACCAATGTGGGTTTTGAAAAAACAACACTCCCATGAAGTGGGGCATTACCACTTATGGCCAAGCGTAATTGAATGTGAAGGAAGCATAGATTCAGTATATATATATATATATATATATATATATACACACATATATATATGATTCACTTTGCCGTACACCTGAAACTAACACAATATTGTAAATCAATTATACCCTAATAAAAATTTTAAAAAAGAGAAAGCATAGATTCAAATTTTGATAACTTTGTGATTTAGAAGAATAAATCAGGATGAAATGGAATGGATAAATGAAAATCTTATTCCTGAGTCAAAACATTTTTCTTTTCATTTAACATAGTGTCCTCCTCTCCCAATAAAGAATCTATGGTGCTTCTTCTGACTGATGGTGCCATTAAACTTAGGGGAGAAGGGGTGTGAGTGTGTGTGTGTGTGTGTGTGTGTGTGTGTGTGTGTGTGTGTGTATGAAATATTATACTATACTGTAGTATAGATTTATTAATTATATATTATATTATCTCTTACTGTATATATATCAATAAATCAAAAGATTTAAAACAAAAAAAATAATAATTATATTTTGGTAACAGGTTATAGGTGTTTTCAATTTTTTCTTTGTCTCTTTCATCTGAATTTTCTACATTATCCTCAATGACAATGCCCTATTTTAGCAGTAAGAAAACTCACACAGAAGAATGCAAAAATATCTGAAGCCAAACCTAGGCGGTCCAAAGCCGTCTGTTTCTAGTTTCTATGCTAAGCCCAACTTACACATTCACAGAACACTATTCCTGTTACATGCATGCAGTAATGTTTCGTCAGAATTGCATCTGGAGTCACATCCCTGGCCACTGGGCTGTCAGGGATGAAGATGGGTGCTTCTAAATTCTGGGGGACGGGCTACCTATTGAGCTGTAGGTAGTGCCTGCATTTTGTTACCCGTTGTGACAGCTGCCAATGTGTGAGTGAATGTGAAATGTCAAGTTCTCTGGCACCATTCCTGGAAGAATCTGTAATTTACTGGCTCTGTCATGTCACTCTCTGAAGTATTGCCTGGGAGACAGGCTATGACCCACCCAGGATCTTGGCGGAGTTTTCTTTGGGGTCCTTTGAAGGCCACTTTCCCATCAGGGTACTTTGGTGGGGACCTTCCCACCCATCTCCTCCGGCTTCAGATTTCCGCTTGGGAAGTGAAAGGGGTCTTTGGCACCTTCCTGGTTTTTTTATGCCTGTATTTCTGGGTGAAATCCCATGAAGGCACAAAGTGTGGAGCGGAGGATGCTGTTCGCCCCATCCTATTTTAAACCATGATAAGGTGGCAGGAGCCTTCGACGATCAGGAAGGAAGAGACGCCTGGGGAGTGGCAGGAGTGAGTAGAGCTGACTCCAAAAAGGCTTTGGTATTTGCTGGAGGACTCACAGACAGGGTGCCTGCCAGTTCCTTTTTTATTTTTTAATACCAATTCAGTCACCTGAGCTAACCTAAGGCAGTGTGTGGGTTACTGGTTTTTTTTTTTTTTTTTCATGCTGCAAAAGAAATGCATA
>NW_020185321.1:1571525-1684622 GCF_003031525.2 Neophocaena asiaeorientalis asiaeorientalis
AATTAAAAGTCGTTAATTAAAAACTGACACTGGATTGTCTGACTACATCTGATCAAACAAGTCACCCCAAAATGTAGGGAAAGCAGCAGATCCTTCCATAGGTGAACATCACAGACCTCTCGTTTAGGAGGTGTGTTCGTATCCAGTGCCTGACAGGGTGCCTACAAACCGTAGGAGCTGGGACTACTCCTTGGTCCCCATACCTGTGTGTTCTGGGGTCGAGGGAATGCAGATAGGAAACCTGCATGTTGCAAACAGCCACCTCCCAAGCAAAGAATCACCCTGCTCACACATGAATGACTGGTCAGCTTGGTAAAATAACTGGATGATGGCCCAGCAGGAGAATGGAAGACTGGGGTGGGAGTGGAGTGAGTTATGAATTTAGAGTCTAAACACAGGTTGTCACACACCAGTCTGGGTGGGTGTGCTTGACATGAATTAGTGTATTTCCATTTTGAGTAACTGATTCAACCAAAAACATCCAGATGCGCCTCATTATTTAATAGAAGCTGAAGCACCTCCAGCCCTGATCTTAAATACTAAACTCAGATTTCTTTTGAATGCATCCTCTTGGGTACTCCATCAACACTTTAGTCAACATGCCCAGGACCAAACTCATTGGCTGCTGACCTGGTTGATGGAAGAAGGAAACCAGAGCATCTTCTCTGAGCCCTCCCTTTCACTACCTATCCCCAATACCAGTAAATGTCAAGTTCACAGAGCAGCCAGGGTGCTCCTGGACCTTCCGCAGTCCCGCGTATAGTTTATCTCATCTCCAATCGGCCCTCCATGCTACCACCAGAGATGGTGTTCTAAACATGGGCTGGCACGTACCACCCTCTTCTTTAGAAGTGCTTACTGACTCTCTATTGGCTGTTGGATAAGTCCCACAGATTTTGCTGTGCCCTTCCAGGACTTTCTTGATACTCTAGCCTGGTAATGTTTGAGTCCTGATGCTATAGCGTCCCTCTGCAGACCTGACAACACAACTGTGATAGAAAGCTCACCGTGAAGGAGCTGCACTACTTGAACTTGAGGAGTCCACCTGGGCAAAGGTGTGGATGAGGGAGAAGTGCTTTTCCCTGTCATTGTTCACTCCTCACGATCTTGTTCTCTCAAGGCTCAGCTCCTGTTCGCAGCCTGCATTCGTGCTGTCCCAGCCTGGGCATTACCACCCTACAGAAGGACCATCCTCAGTTGCTGGTGTTCTCTTGTTTAGTTACCTGGCAAGACTGAGCATCTTTAGGGTAGGGACCAGTGGTTTGGGGTCTTGTCATCATCCAGCATGCAAATCCTGGAGACTCAAGAAATGCTTGTGAATTCCTCACAAAACTGAAGCAATTATTTGGGCAACATAAACAGGAAAAGGTCCTAACCCTCAAGCATGCTGCCAGCTGAAGCTATATTCTAAAATGGAAGCCCCTGGATTTTTGCCTCCCCTTTCGCACTTGCTCACCTGGGCCCAGACAGGCTGCTGTAAACCCCAGGTCTTCGGAGAAACTTGAAACTGTCAGCCTGTCAGCCGTCAATCACATGCCTTTTGCAAGGGCTCAAATTCATTAGGAGGGTAAAACAGGCTTTAAGAAAATGTTGTCAGAAAGAATCAATCAATTTCAACATTTAAAAGTAAAATGTGCAGCAGTCTCTATGGTGGGGCTTTCATAATGCAGGGTGTTCCCTCCTGGTCATGAGCTGGAGTCCGGGAACGTGAGGCTGTCCTTCTGAGGCTCAGCTGCTCCCGGGGAAGAGGAAAGAGGGGAGGAGGTGGCAGCTCAGGAGCCGGAGGTGCTGAGGCTGCAGGAGAATGGGCTGTGTCCAGCTCTGGCTGCTGCATGCCTCACATTCCTATAAAGGAATGACATTGGTTCAGGTCCTTTAAGGGTCATGGTGTAAAATGATCATTTGGTCCTGATTTCTGGCCGGCATTGGGTTTTCTTCTACTGATTCTTCTTTGAAAGAAGGAAGAAAGGGAGAAAAGAAAAAAGAAGAAAGGGCTGGAGAGACCTTCATTATTTGCATTTTAATGCCGTGTGGGTCTTTTGGGACTTGATCTTAGGTGTGGCCCTCCAGGCTAGTTACTGTTATCTTCATATTTGCGGTCCAGAGATGTTATATAACTTGCTAAGGACATGCAGCTGGTCTCAAGGCAATCTTAGAACTCATTCTGACTTCTATCACATTTTTTGAAAGGGCAAAAAGGAAGAAAAAAAGACCATCAAGTAAAAGTGGAAACACTCTCTTTAGCATGGGGTAACTTTCCAGATATAATGGGGCAGAACAGACCATCTTTGAAAGCAAGTTTGGGGGTAGGAGGTGAGGAGATGGCCAGGGGAGAAGATGTGCAAGGAAAGGGTGGATGGGGTGTGATGGTTGTGGCTTCAGCCAAATGGTCTTCTAGAAGCCCAGGTCAACAGCTATGGAATCTCTAGAATGGCTCTTCTTGGGCGAGAGTTAGTTAATAAATCCAAGACCACAGTATAGTTTGAGGTAAACGGACAATTTCTTGAAACTTCAGAAACTTCAGAATAAAACCCAAAGTATTAAGTGGTTTCTTCTTATATTCATCTCTTGGGACCTCAAATCTTGACGTGTCAGCCAACCAGACAGCTGCCTGCCTGGGGAGACTTCAAGGGCTTTCGAGAGTACCCTGTTCTGTTTCCCTATCCTAAAGGACTCTCTTAAATACCTCCCCTGCCAACTAAAACTCAACCACTGGAATTGATTTCAGCCTAGGACTTTTCCTTTTGCTCACATGCAAACACCCTCAGCAACAAATAACCCACAAGTGTCAATGAGTTTCTCAAAGTAGGAAAGTAGGCTTGGAGAGAAGAATATTGGACATAAAGGAAAGAGGAAGAGAAGACAGTGACATCATCGGCTGGAGGAGTGGGGATGGGAAGGACCAAAAACTTTGTTTTAATTAAAAAAAAATAAAATTACATTCTTCACAGCTTATTGTGAGACAACCAATAGAGCTTCTAGGCAAGTTATTTTCAAGGACTGACATATAGGAAAACTGTCCAATACAGAGCAACAGGGGAGGGCTGGACATGCCTTCCTCTCCTATCACGCTGCTACCCTTGGGAATAGCACCTTTCCCCTTGACACTGTTGGGGTGTCCAAGGGATTCCAAGGCTTTGTGGTTGTTTGCGTCTCTCCTTTGATCTCATGGGGATGTGGCATAGCACCTGTTTGTTTTTGCAGGGAGGCAGCAGGGACAGTCAAATATCTACAATATTTAAATTTAAAATTGAAGTGAATTAAAATTATTTAAATCATTCACTCATTTGAATATGAAAAATTTCCATAATAGCTAGAAATCTCATTGGTTATTTTACGCATCAAAGCACATGTATGTACACACATACATACACACACACACACACACACACATCCAAGGAGATTTATTCTGAGAATTGGCTCAGATGTTTATGGAGGCTGAGAAGTCCCCTGGTCTACCGTCTGTAAACTTGAGAGCCAGGAAATCCACATGTAATTCAGCTCTAGTCTGAAGGCCTAAGAATTGGGGGACTAAAGGTATAAGTCTTGGTCTGAGACCGAAAGCCTGAGAGAGGAGTGTCTGTGTCCTAGGGTAGCAGAAGATGGATGCCACAGCTCCAGCAGACAGAGCAGATTGGCCCTTTCTCTACATTTTCATTCTTTTCGGACCCTCAATGGACTGGATGATGCGCACCCACACTGCTGAGGGTGACCATCTTTCCTCCCTCTGCTGATTCAAATGCTAACCTCTTCTGGAGACATCCTCACAGACACACCCAGAAATAATGTTTGACCAGCTTTCTGGGCAACCCTTAGCCCAGAGGCTCATAAAATTGACCATCACACCATGGCAGCCCAGGGGGAAGTGGTCAGCCCTTCCATTCCCTCACCCTCACCCCAAGCCTTCCCAAAGCCTCATCTTTTGCAGGCTAAATAGCTCATTCCGGAAACCCAGTCACCATTTCTTAAACACAGGGTAGGTGACCATAGCCTTCTGTGAACATCATGGTGTGAATAAACAACCACTGTCTGTTCACTTTCCATTGCGGTTATCTCCTTCCTACACTATCCTTATAAGCGCCAGAGGAACCTTCCCGAAGGGGCGGAGGGGCAGTCCTCAAACAGCCACACCCCACCAGGCCTGGGGGCGTGGCCTTCGGCACATACATTTCATCTAGCAAATACCCTCCCGTGCCTCTTCTCTCTTGCCAACTGGACTCTGAGGTCCTTAAGGAAGGCTTTATCCATCTTTGTTCTAGCAGCATCTCCTGTAACTCAGGTTCACAGCTAAAAACTCCTGTAACTCAGGTTCACAGCTAAAAACTCAACAACTCAACAACTCTTTGTTGAATAAATAAATGAATGAACAAAGCACTCAATTAGGAATAAAAAGTATGTAACCGATATGAAAGGAAAGCCCTTCCTATAACTGAAGTTACTTTCTCTTAGGGAAAAATTAAAGGATTAGGGATGTAATTATTGCCCAATTATAGAGATAACCTAGTGATAGCCTTGGTTTCTATCATTTGGGAATTACCTTTTAGTTCTTATTGGTGAAGTAGTAAATGGGAGGTCCAAAGTATTTTCATTTTTTTGTTCTTAAAATCTGAATCCGTTGCCAAAATTGGAAACAAAAAGTTTGAATTTCCAACTTTTTTGGAAAATCTGGCAGACCTGGCCAACCATTTCTTCCTGGCAAAAGGCTGGCTGGAGCTGAGTAGCAGCTACGGCTTTAGAAGGGGCCCCACCTGCCCCTGAGCACTCTGGGTAGTTCCCGTCTGTTTGGAGAGGGGTCTGCGCTGTGACTCCTCTCTGTGGTCCATGTGCACCACTTAACACTGAGCAAAAGTGAGACAAGCTCTTCCATTCCTTTTGGGCCATGGATGCTTGTGAGAAGCTCCGGCTCTAAAAACCCTCAATTCTGTGTCTTGTCCTTAGGGTGCCTGGGAGTCACCAGCAGAGGCCAGCAACACGGAAGTTAGTAAAATCTTGCTAACTAACCTCTGCTTATTAATTCCATTCTCGACTATTTACTTTGAGGCAGGTTTTACTTGCAAATAAATCATAGCGCATCAAGTTCAGTTTTGTTTTGAGAACTGCTGAGACTTTCTCAAGCCTAGCCCCAAGCATGAAGCCAAACTCCCGAAACAAGGAAAGCGCCATGGCTCTACCCTTCCAGTCCCCACTCCCTGCCCTTGCCAGTACCTTCTGCATGTGTAGATGGAACCTTCCTGGGTTTTTACCATGCCTCCATCCCTCACCTGCCAAGCTCTGCCAGGAGCCATTTGGGCTAGTTTGCAGAGAACCCAGAACAGCATCTAGGTCCGGTGGCCGGTGTGTGGCTGTAACTCCATGGTGTGGTCTCACTGTGAAACTCCAACGATAAGGAGGCAGAGGACCCCACACCACCTCTGCAGACAGGGACGCCTTCCTGAAGCTCGGTTCTGGAGAAAGGCAGGCACTCTATGGGGCTCTTCGCATGGCCTGTGGTTTGCGGGCACCATATACATCAGATGGCCAAGCCCACCAGTGTTTCACTTGATGCTGCTGGACTGCTTGTAAGATGTTTTCTTTGAGATTCCTTCCCTCATTCGTTGAGCAGAGGGGGTAAGTCAGGGAAAACTTTCGTGGGGTGGCTGTGTTTCCAAATGTTCCTCTGTGATTGACAGCTCTGCCTTCAGCTTCCCATTATGGCACCTGCAGATAATGAGATATCTTGAAACCGGAATTTCCAGCGCCTGAGCCTGCCAGGAATATTATCATCAGTGTTCTAGCCAGCCATTCCTACTGCACACATGACCTCTACAAATTTGAAATGTCAAAACACAGCCAGGAGCTGAAACCAAGGCCACTCTGGTCCAAGTGGCTACTGGCTCTTGAATGTCCAGGAAGGAGTCTTTTATCTCAGGAGAATTATGGATCGCCAGAAAATGGTGATCTTTTCATTAACCTATATGTATTTAGAATGTATATAATGTCTGTCTTTCATCATTCTCATAGCCTGTGTGTGGGGAGACAAGAGGGCTGGGGGCCTCAGCATTTCCCCAGTGAATCTTGGGTCCTTTTGGGAGCTAAATCAGACCACTAAATCTCTTTGTCCTCGGTGACAGTGGGGGCCTTAATTTTATAGATATTATCACTACTTAGATTTTTTTAAAATTAATTTTTATTGGAGTACAGTTGAGTTCAATGTTGTGTTAGTTTCAGGTGTATAGCAAAGTGAGTCAGTTATACATATACATGTATCCACTCTTTTTTAGATTCTTTTCCCATATAGATCACTACAAAGTATTGAGTAGAGTTCCCTGTAGTATACAGTTATAACTACTTAGATCTCGTTATGTTATCCGAGAGGCTACAAGTGGAGGGCACTTGATCCTAACATTGGAATTTTAATCTTTTACAGGTCTTCTCTCTCCTATCTCCCTTCCACTTGGGCTGTGAGCTTAGAGCTCTCAGTGCTGGATGGTTTGAACTCACCTCTCTGAACCCTGAGCCACTGGTCTGAATGTTCACCATGTCAGATGCTCCATGTCAAGGGAATTAAGCCTTCCAGGGATCTTCAGCATACAGGGGGAAAGAGAGTGACATTGGGCTGAGAGTGACATTATCATGAACATGGGAATGCAGAGCATAGGGTGATGAATGGGGGGACAAGGGTAGGAGAATATATTCAGAGAGCACACTGAGTTGGGCCTCAAGGGACGGGCAGGACTTTCTGCCAGGCTTGAACTAGATGGGAGTAGGGGTCATGGGTGAGCAGACTTTACTTACAGATGGATCTGTAAGAACAAGGACCCAAAGGTCTAGAGGCACATAGCACATACGGGAGCCAGCAAGCACTGTGGTGGGCCTGCCTCTCAGAGTGTCTGGGCACCATGGCCGGCTTGGCTAGAGAGGCTTGGACCACAGCCAGAAGGGCTGGGCCTTCCCCTCAAAGCCTGCAGTGACAGTTCTTCCTACATTTCTCCTCTTTCTTCCTCTTCACATTGTTGATGAACCAATCCTTCTCTATTCTCAATCCATGCTGGGCCTGATCCTTCACCTGAGTTCTAGACACGTGAGCCAGGTTTAACCACTTAAAAATTTTTTTGAGATATAATTGACATATAACATTGTATCAGTTTCAGGAGTAAAACATAATGATTTGATGTTTTGTACATATTGCAAAATATCACCACAGCAAATCCAGTTAACAGACACTTTTGAAAGTGCTTCATTCCCCAGTCACAGTGGTTGGTTCAGGATGGGCTATAATCCAAATTGAGCCAATGGGAATCAGCCCTGTAACTTTGGCTTTCATGAGTGAGGTATGCTGTTTCCGCTAGGATTTCTAAGCAGGTAGAATGTAAGCTGGCGGTCATCCCGGCACTGCTTGGAGAGAGCCTGCCTATGGGTGATGTTAACATGGGGCTACAAAGATCAAAGAGTTGGGGAAAGGGTTCTAATGGCATCATTTGGCACCTAACTTCAGCCATGTCTGAAGCTGGCTCCCCCACTCCTAGATTTGACATTGGCAGAGGATACATTTTTATTTATTTGTTAGGTTAAACAAGTTTGAGTTGAAATTCTGTCTCTTGAAGCTTCAGAGAAGCATGACTTATATAATGGCAAATACTGGCATAGCTAATAATTCTATTCTCACCACAGAGATTTTGAGGGTGACCCACTGGTTCCTTAGCCAGACGAAAGGAAATTGGGATGAAGGTCTGTTCAAACAGGTGAAGGCTACACCTGCACATCTTTCCAGGCACCTGACCACCTCTCCACTTACCTGGTCTCTCTCTAAGTCCCCAGGCGCCATCTGACAGGTGCAAAGACACAACCCCTGCCCCCACAGTGCGGATCTGCCCCTCCTCACCAGAGAAGGTCCTCCAGGAGACCAAAACCAAGGACTGCTGAAGCAGAAAACCCGGACCACGTGCTCCAAGTAAAGCTGCTTGACTGAAGAGATCAAAATCCCATTAGTGCTCCAGCCAAACTCCAGGCCCCATGGACACATCAGCATGGGATGACCCAGAAGGTGAAGCCACCCTGGGGAGAAGGTCCTACTCCAGGGAGCCCTGGCCACCAGCTGGGGATCTGGGGGCCCTCATCCTATTCCCTTCTGGCATCTTTGTCTCCATGAGGATGGAGCAGAGGCCCTCCTGCTGGTCTGGGAAGTAGAGATGGCTGAGGTTCTGCAGCCAGGAGGCATATTTGGCCCAGAGGGGTTCTTTCTTGTCAGGCCAAGGAGGTTCAGAGTAGGTCAGAGAGGGTTTACCACACTCCCTTCTCCAACCTCATGCCAACAGCCAAATGCATCCTGAATACAATGGTCAGTAGCTGCAGAAGACAGGAGAGCTGTATTCTGTGTCTCAGAAACCCAATGTCCTTCCCCACACCTGCCACACACACACACACACACACACACACACACACACACACACACACACACGTAGACACACAGGCACACACAGATGCACAGAAAACAAACACGTATCCATACACATAGACATACAGATACACAGACACACACACACAGACACACGCAGATACACAGACCCAAACATACACTCACAGACAGACATACACAGACACACTCACAGACGCAGATACACAGACACACACACATACAGACACCCACAGACACACACAGATATACACAGACATAAACACACATAGCCACACACACTCACAAACACACAGACACACACAGATACACACGCAGACACACAGACACACACAGATACACAGACACAGATACACAAACACACAGATACAGATGCACAGACACACACAGACATACACACACACAGACACACAGACACAGACACACTGCATTTTAAAGACACAGAAAGCTTCACCAGGGCAAATTCGTTCAACTCAGCCACCTGGTCCGCTGGGCCTAACCATGCATGTATCCCCACTGAGTAACTGATATCACCCCAGGGTCCCTGGAAAGTTTTTCCTTTTCTCTTTTCCTTTCCTCTCAGTGGTGTCTGAGGACCAAGAGAAACTTGCAGTAACCCAAACAGGCCTCACACGGTAAGGTTAAAAATATCTCAGAAAAGGTACACAAATGGGCTCACAAACAAAACAAATCATTCACTGTCAGCTGCTTTCTCCCCGCTCAAAGATCTGCCGGGTCTTGGGCAGCCCAGGCCAGGCTGGGAAGCCAGCAGAGCCCGCGCACAGAGTAACAGCAGAGCCAGGCAGCCGATGGGATGTGTGTCTGTGGCGCTGGACGGCCACGGGCAGGGCTGGGCGGAGAAAATGGCCGCCCTGTCGCCAGGCCCTCGTGTGTGGCCCCGTCAGGAAGGAGCTGCGCTCCGGCCGGCCTGGCTGGCTCCCGCTCAGTACTAATGCGGCGGTGGCAGTGGGGGACGGGGGATGAGAGACAGAACGGGGCAGCTGCAAATGAAAATCACCCTGGGGAAGGTTACAACTAGATAAAGTTTTCGACAATAAGATTCCAGAGACTGCTGACGGGAGCAAAGCTCAATATTTTAGTCTCAGTACAAATTTGCTTCAATCTTATACAACTCCCATGCAGCATTGCCCACAGCTGCATGCTGTAAACAACAAACAAATCTATTTCCATCAGCCCTGCTGATGCCAGGAGAAAAGTGCCTGAGCATAAGACATGCACAGATGCAAACCCTCACCTGAGCCTGGCGCTGCCCTCCATTTGGCCTCTCTAACTTAATATCGTTGTTACAAAGCTATTGGTCTCCTGGTAGCAAGCTGGCTCAACGCAGCGCCTCTTCTTCCAGCTAATCTGACAGCTCCGATCCAAGAAGCATCAAGGGCCCAATTAAGAAGACACATCTTATCAAGGAGCTTATTTTGCATAACAGAATACAAATGACGAATAAAAATTTAATGTTTAATAACTTAGTACAAAGAGGGCTGTTGATATAGAACGCCTGGAATTTTTATGGAGGCTGTCAGACTTGTGATAAAACTGTTATATAGGAACACTTGGCAAAAAACAGCGTAGAATTTTTCAGTAATGGTGTGTGCATGATATTGCATTAATTCTTGATAGAGAACTAACTGTAAACCTGGGAATCAGCCAGTTTGCGTTGCAGTTTAAGATGGTGTGTGTGTGTGTGTGTGTGTGGAGTGTGCATGTGTGTATGCATGTGTGCTCCATTCAGAGGGCTCTGAGGGTGCACTGAACAGGTATACATGTTTCTATCGAAGGGGATCTAAGTGCATTTTAATGAGGATTTTGCTAAGAAGATGCTCAGTCTTTCACAAGGCACTTGGGTGTGCCTCCCAGAAATGACAGGAAATGACTGGGCTTGCTTTCTGTGCTGACCACCTAGTGGGAACGGACGCCTGATGCAAAGGGTCTGACAGGATTATCTGGCGCCCTGCTCTGGCGCATTGGAGTTTCTTCTTCACCTGTAAATGTGGGTGAGTAGGTGGCACAGGGGACTGGGATGCAGGGGGATGCAGAGAAATGTAAGCCTTGTTATTCTCTGGACTCCAACATTTGATCCCAGGCAATAGCTAATACATATACACAAGCCTGAGCTTGAAATATTACTTAATTCTCTGCAGAATTTTCCCATTGCTTTGGCCAAGAGGGATCCTTTCAAAGGTGCATTCATTCAAATACTTTTCGAGAGCCTAAACCTGGCTGGACTCCGGGAAGAAATCTACAGTTGTGAGAGGCAGCTCTTGAGAGCGGATAGGACTTACAGGCTTGACTCCTGTCTCTGCCATGTGCTACCTGCAAGACACCAAATAAGTTACTGAACCTTCGTAGCTGTAAATCAAGCTATGAATGGTACATACCTATCTGACAAAGTGATAACCTACCTTGGCATTTATCATGGAATCAGGAGCACAGCAAACTCTCCATACACATCAGCTTGCCTTCATGCTATCAATACATTTCAGATCAATTGCGTCTCCCTCCTAAGCCTGGGCCCACAGGAGCACTGGCGTCCACACTCTGAATGACTTTAGACTGAGCTGGAAAAACCCTTTTGACATTATAATTGTGACTCCACAAAATTCCAAATGTCCATCAAGAGAAATGGAGCCTTCATCTACTAGGAATGCTTTATTTTTAAACTGTCCATTAACTAGGGCTACACTCAAGCTGAATCAGAGTGGAACTCTTTCAGAAGTACATATTACATCTAGATGAACGCAAGATGAATTTCGTACTCATCCTGTCCTATTGCATTAGTGCTATTATATGGGATGCTAAATGAATTTCTAATGATTGGACACTCAAAGGAAAATGTGACCCCTTCAGAGCAGTCATCAAACTCTAAGGCAGATTGGAAATTGTGGGGTCGGGGAGCTTGTCCCAATGGCAAGAAAGCCAAACAGAATAAAACGCTACCCTGAGTGTTATTGTGTGGGCTACTGAAAAACATAATTTACTTGATGAGGCTAATATTCAAATGCAAACTTATATTAGAATTAACACTACAGGAGGGGCTTTTACATGGAGGATTTGTTACAGAAATAAAACCTATCGGTAACACTTTCATTGTTCCATCATTATGAACTCATTTGGTATTCACTGTAATAGCACCGATCATAATAAATTTGTTTGATATTCATGTGGCTCTCCCACACATTAACAGAGTTTCTGTTATAATTCACCATCCAATGAGCATTAGTTAATGCCAATTTTGGACCAATAAGGATATGCCATCCCACCACAGAGGTGCCTGGAGCTGTCTAGGAGTTAAGGGACTTGTCAATACCACATGGTCCTTCTGGCTCCTCCTGGTTTTCCTGCCAACCCTCAAGCTGGAGAACTTTCTGGATCCCAAACTGGACATAAATGAGAATGGTCGCAACTTAGTGTTTGGAGCCCAGAGAAAAGTCCGAGTTTTTTCCTTTGATGCCACTAACTCAGCCCTGGCAGACGTAGACATTAGAATGATGGTTTTTCTTCCTGGCCACACCGGCTCTGCGAGGGACCCAAGAAGACAGAACAAAAATGCTGCTCTTGCTGGAGTGCATAATCCTGTCTACTCTCCAAAATAATTTTCTACAAGAGATTTCAGCGCTCTGCCTCGGTGACTGTACACATGTTTACCCTGCCTTCATGCCCCAAGCCGGGAATGGAGCCAGTTTCTCAGCAGCCCTCACTCACTGGCAATCCAGTAGCCCCATCCTACAGAGAAGAAAATCTGGCCGATCCTGGCCCAGTTACTTCATCACTTGTCAGGGCACTGGGTAAGGACTCTCTATTAAACTCCCTGGTAATTAAACTTGTAAAATGTCCCTACGATGCTCCCTAGCTTTGGAGTAATGGATTTACCTGAGAAGGTTTCCCAGGAGGCAATTGTCCTGTGATAGGGGAAGGATTGTTCCAGCCGTAACCACGACTCTTTCTGCTTCAGGTACCCAAATATTTAATACTCATCCTGCGGTCCCCAAAAACTCATAAGCCAGCATCATTTTTCTTCAGAGCAGATGCGACCCTGCTTATCCTGAAAAGAGTCTGTGTTTAATCTCTCAGCACTTGGAGAACTCTGACATCCTGGCTGAAGGCATGACACCTAAATCCACACACCTTATATCTTCAGCGTCTCTGGCAAAGACAGGTCCTTTAACCTCAGGCCTGAAGAGAGGGAACAAAGAAGCAGGCACATTTGTGCCTTTAAGGAGTGGGGGGGAGGCTGGTGACAGAAGCAGGCATGTCTTCTATCCAGTGTGGCCACGCCTCCCGTCTTCCCAGAAGGAGGGCAGCCCTCAGGAGCATCTCTCCCCTTGCTAACTGGGAGTCTTCGGGCAAGTTACTTGCCAATGGCAATCCAATAGCCCAGTGCTCGTAAAAATAAACACTTCCATCTGTAAAATGGAGATACTAAGCTGGCTGCAAAGATGAGGTAACACAGCTCATCACAGCTCCCAACACAAAGACCGAGCCGGAACAATATTAGAATTCAGTAGCATCTCGTCAAGCTGTGAGTTAGTGTCTCTGCTGGGAATGGTGGCTCCATTCCGCCCACATTAGTCAAGTTTCTGAGCCTCTTTCATCGTCTCTGCATGGAATTTCTTCTGCTTCAGCATCCTCCTCCCAGGCCATGATTTCTCCAGTATCTGCAGATAGAAAGGGGCGGGGCTTAGGTAGACCTTCCCTCAGTGGCTTGGGCAAAGGAGAGTATCTTCCTTAAGTCTTATTCTCTCATTATTGCTGTTGTTTTGCTCTCTAACATAGCAAAGCGTATCCCATTTTGAGGAACAAATATTAAGCCATTAAGCTGTACAGTGATGGAAACGAAGGCCTTCGGGCATTTTTAACATTAAATCAAGAGAGGATGGAATGTCACATTGTCTGGCGTTGAACCGTCCTCAGAGGGATGAATAACCATGTTGTTGGCGTGCCTAGCCCCAAACACAGCTTCCTCCTCGACAAAAAAGCAAAAGATGTCTTGGAGGTTAAGGCCGATTGGCTTCTCCAGGTGAGCTGTCCTTGTCCGTGGGATGAATTAGGGCCAGTGCCAGAGGCCCTGTGCTGGCCTGCCCTAGTTTTGTGGTTTCCTGCCAGATCCTTAGAGTTATTTAGCATAGTTTTGAGTAAGATCAATACACATTGAGCCCAGTATAAATACCATCCCCAATGTGCCAAGAAGCAGCCCAGGGGGTGTGCCCCCCAAATTAGCCAACAAGTCGCTCTTGTGAGCTGCCTGTAACCTCACCTTGAATAAGTGAACTGTGGTTTGATTCATATCCTTCAAGTGCACACAGTTTTTTCTTTGGTTTTTTTTTTTTTTTTTTTTTTTTTTTTAAATTTGTTTTTTTTTTTTTTTTTTTTTTTTTTTGGAAGAGACACCAAGTTGAGAGAATTCCTCTCTGGAATTGAAGAAATAATGAATGTGGACCTCACCAGCCCCTGGCCTTTTCGTAGTTCATAATGAAAACGAATGTTCATTTTTCCTTTAAAACTGTCTCGAGCTAAATGATACTGACGCTTTCAATTTTTAACATCATAATCAATAAAGGCTGCTTATGCACACTTTGCAAAGCCATCAGTTTAGAAGTTTGAAAAAAATCTGCATATGGCTGCAGCTTGCTGGCTGGAACGCTCTCGCACTAAATCTTCTGAGTTAAAGTTTTACTGGTGTGTTATGAGTAAAAATGCCTTGTCAGCCATCTGCCAGTTTTTCTCCTAACATCCATATTTCCAACCCTTGCTAAACATTGGGAGCATGCGACCACAAGAGGCCACCTCTACAATTAAACAGCCAAGTGCGGCAGCGAGAAGCAAGGGCATGTCACAGGAGAACTGTCTAGTGTTAATTTTAAAAGTCCATAAAGACTAGCTCTGACCCATCCAGGATGATAGACTGGCAGTTAAATGGATTAGAAGCTGTTAACCCCAGGAGACGAAACAAGAGGGGAGAAAAGCAGGAAAGAAGGAGAAAGAGAAAAGGAAAGAAAGACACAGCAACAGCAAACAATGCACCAGTGTCAGAAGCTCCAATAAACGCTAATCATGGCTAATTAATCAGTCTCTAATTCCACTGATCCAGAAAGGTTACCGAGTCAATTGTGTAAAATTAGCTCCTTCTCATGTGTCCCTCTGCATTTGGAGTCTATCTGTTCATTTGCATCTTTTGCCAATGTTTACGAAGAACTCAGTTCATTAGCTCTTGAGCATGAAGTCAGAAATTGGAGGGGACTCTGCATTTTCTCGCTGAGAGTAGTACTTAAAACAAATAGCATCACTTCCTCAAACATTTACAGATTAAACTAAATGGCATTAATTACTGTAAATCTCCTATTTGTGAGGAGAAGGAGGAGGAAAAGAAAAGAATCCTCTTCCTGAACACCCACGGCTGCATGCAGGGTTCCTTCACTCCCATCTCCTATCTTGTGTAGTTGGGGGCAAAGTGTTTAATCACGGAATGAACAGGAAGCGGGTGGCGCGGGGAGGTAACGAGGCTTGCTGCAAGGAGGCTCCTAACTTTTTATAGAGCAGCATTTTGCAAAGCTCGGAAGCAGAGGTTGCTTTTGCAAGCCCTTATTAAAAAAAGATCCCTGCCACATACGTAGAAGCGGTCTTGGGAGAGATACCTGTTTTACTCGTGTTTGAAATCTCGAAACCTGCGAAAAGAGGTGGAGAAGGCAAGGCTGGGCGGGCCCCGGGGTTTGCAGGGAAGGTGGGCACTGACCGATGATGGGGTGATGGGAAGCTCCGGCTTGTTTTCCAAAAGTGGCCCTCTTGGTGTGTTTCAGAGGAGGGAAGTGTGCTCAGAGAAGGAACTAGAGAACAAATCAAACGAGCAGGTGAGCGTGAAAGCCCGGGAGTCAGCTTGGGAGAAGCCACACTCCTCCCTCGGAAACGTACAACACCCTTGGTCCTTGGGAAGGACAGATGCAATGCCTCCTGTTCAGACATGGCTTACGCCACGGATGTCTCTGGGAGAAGTGGGGATGGGCCAGGCAGAACTCCCCTGAGAACTGGTTGGCCTGGGAGGGACGTTCCACTGCGCAGAGCCAAAGAGATTTGAGACAATGTGCTGGCGCTGACCAAACCCAGGGTGTCTGCCTATAGGAGTCTGGCATCTACTCCTGACCCCAGAGTGCTCTCCCCACCTCTATCCTGAGCAAATTCGCTTTCTCTGCCTCTGAGTCTCTACTTACATATATTTTCCTGCACATTTTTTTGCTGAAATGCTCTTCATTCCACGCCCTGCAGACATCTCCCTTCCTCAAATCTCACGGAATCAGTATGGAAGGCTGAGGATGTCAAGCAAAACCCACTGACATTGACTCAAGTGGAGTGAGAGAACTTCAGGTACATTAACGAGGCGATTATCATAAGGTTTGATAAGAGCCTCACCTCCTCCAGGAAGTCTCCCTTGATCCCCTCAGTCTGTATCCCTGTCCCTCTTTCCTGTGTGATCCTCAGAAAGCCACAGAACACACTGTTTTCTCATGATGGTTTTTGTGTCTATCTCCTTTTCTGAGTGTGAGCGTTTTAAGGACAGGACAGATCATCTTCGTCTTGTCATCCCCCGGACAAAGCACAGCACTAGACAAAGTAGGGGCTCAGTAAACATTTGTTGAATAAATAAATGAATGAGGCTTGGCAATATGCTGTGCAGACAGCAGAGGCCTTTCTTTCCAGTTCTAACTCATCGTGACTCAAAACTGGGTCCCCGAGGCCTCTGGTCCTAGGAATTAGCAGGTTTGCAGAGAGTATGGGGTGTGTCATGTGTGTACACATTAGTCAAACCAACAATGAGGTTATTAAAGGGAACTTTTAGCGAGATTTGGGTTTGGGGACTAAAGTAATGGAAAGATACTTCTCACTTCCATCTTCCTTTATTTCTGTGTCAGCTGAATACTAGTATCTTGAGGGCAGTTCTATCTTTTCATCTTCTTGGCCATAACATCTGGCACGGGCCTGACTCATAGTCAATGCCTAGTAAATGTTTGCAAATGAATCAGTGAGTGGGCTTGGACCCTAAGCTCTGAAGCCTCAATCTTGCGTTATGACAGATTTAGGGGTCAGAGAGTGTCCTCTAATGCTTCTGAGCCCAGACCACACATACCCGAGGTACAGTCTGAAGGTGGCAGGAAAGGTCAAAATTACTTTGCATCAAAATTATCCTTGACAGTCCCTCAGGAAGACATCCTGTTGGAGAATGCAGAGGCCTCCCTTTTGGTTGGCAAGCCATCTTCCCCTCCAGGGTCAGAGCACACGGCTGCTTGGGCGAGGGGCATGGTGAGGCCGCTAGCCTGTCCTGAGGAGGCGTGCGGTATAAAAATACATGTTTTTCCCTGTGCTATTCCATAATGGAAAAGTGTATGAAAAAGAGTATAGTTAGTATGTGTAACTGAGTCACTTCACTGTACAGAAGAAATTGACATAGCATTGTAAATCAACTACTTCAATAAAATTTAATAAAAAATACATGTCTTTCACTTGTAAAATATTGCTCTTGGGAATAGTGGCCTGGACTGCCGAATTGAGAGAGTGGTGAGATGCTCACGCTATGGGAGGGCGATGGAGAACTACTTAGGATCTGCTCCCAGGTCATGTCGCCCAGCTCACGCCCACCCCCGGCCAATAGGAGCAGCCTCATTTCCCATACTGTCACTGTCGCTGTCCCATCGAATCCCCCACAGCTCCCTGGGAGCATCCACTCGTGAGGGGAAGCAGCAGAGGCTCAAGCTGGCGTGGGTGACCCACGCTGGGGGCTTGCAAATCCAGTCCTGCTGTTTCTGGACCCTCCCTGAGCTCACATCCAGGTGAGTCCTGGGCAGAGCTGAGGTGAGCCCACCAGGGGAGGGAAAAGAGGAGACTCATTACAGCAGCAACTCTGCTTTCCTCAGCCTCCTGATTCATCATGTTTTTTTATTAGCTCTCTTTTCCCTGATAAACCTTTGCAGGAGAGGAGCTCTAGGAAACAGCTGGAGCAAGTCCCTTTAGCAGGTGGAATTTGGCAGGCGGGTTTTCAGATCCAGCCGCCAAATCACTCAAGCTCCCACTTAAATGAGGGGGAAAGAGAGACACGCTAAGGCGGTCTGGGCTCTCCGCTTCCTGTTTAATCTGAAGGATAAAGGATAAAGGAGGAGGCCAGGGAGAGGGGAGGCTCCTGCTCTCAGAGCATTTGGGTCTCAGATATCTCTTTTCTGCCAAGGAGATTTTTATATTTGGGGTACAAATTTCTCTTTAGCTCTCTTACCTCCAGTGTTTCGTTTGTGTTTGTCTGTTTGGCAGGGGAGTTGGGGGTATTTTCCTGCGAGTAAACACTCACATGTTCTCTCTTCTCCCCTGACCTTCTCTCTCTCATCTCCTCTGCTCTCACTCCAGCCCTCTGTTCCTTGTTGCATTCAATCTGGAGTCAAACACAGAAGAAAATGGGAAAAATCAAGGGCTTTTTAAAAAATTATTTTTTAGTGGAATATTTTAAAGCATTTTTTTTTTCCTGACCTGAAATTTGAGAAAACATTTATGCAGCACCAGCCATATTTGGTTTTAAAACCTCACCAGCATTTGGACTCACTCACTCATGGGCAAGGTCCCCCGTCCCAGGAGGAAACAGCCTACGAGCCAATACATGGTACCTAAAACTTCCTTCCTGGTACAAAATTTGGGCTTGGGCTCCCTTCTCTATTTTTCCCTATTTGTGGCTTTGCTCTCTCTTGATCATAGGGGAACAGGCCACAGTCAGTGTCAAGGAGCTAGGTGGGATGCTATTTCTTAACTCAGCAACTGACCCAGCAGGAAGCTCACACCTAAGCAGGGACAGGAATTGAAGGGTTTCTAAGGCTTGGAGGTGAGAACCGCTCTCTGCACTAAAAGGTGAGCACAAGTCGGTCTTACTCCAGGCAGTAAAAAAGGTTTCAATCTGCATGACAACTGAGATGGAAAGGTCATAGTGTCCTGGGCTGCTGGATTCTGCAGGGACTGAGAGGGAAAGGCTGCCCTCATCGGGACAGTGACATTGGCCACACACCCTATAGAGAAGGAACATCTCCACACGTTTCCCTCCTGGGCCTAGAATCTCAGAGCTCATTTTTCAATTGTAGGCAAAGCATTTCAGAAGTCAAGAAACACTCAATAAATCCCTACTGAATACATTCATCAACTAATTTAACTTTCTCTGAGCCACCATGTTGGCAAATTGAATACTCCGTGGGAATTGTTCTTTCCGTGGGACTGAACTGTGTCCCTCCCTCACCCATTCTCACTGTTGTTTGTAAAGGGCTCTGAGATGCTAGAATTGACTCTGTTGTTTGACTTACTCCAATGGTGATCAGCAGAAGAGAGTATATGCCTCCTCCGAGGGGACATACAATTCCATGAAGGGAGACGGGTGCCTTTTCTTTGACATTTTTGGAGTTGCAACATCCATTTGCACTGCCACTTGTATACACATAAAAAAAAAAAACAGGCAAAGGGAGAAAGGTAAGGATTATGAGATGTATTTCCTGTAATATTTAATAATCACGTTGAAACACTGACATAAATCGCGCCGCATTTACAAATCTCTGTTTCCTTTGAAAATTACACCCCAGCATTTAATTCACCAAAATAACTCATTTTATACAGCACAACAATGTAGTAAAATAACTCATCTCGAATATGTGGATATGAATAGATTTAACACATCTGCATTGAACAAAATGAATTCATCTAAAAGCTGAGAAACTGCTGTTCTCTTTCGAGAGTTACCGATTATTTTACCATTCCCTTCAGTTTACTTGTTTGTTTTTGTTAAATTACTTTAGGAATTAGGAAATGAGAAAAGCAGAAATGCTGGGTAGGTTTTTCTCTATTTGGAATAGGGGAAAGAGGCATAAATAATCATTTATATTATACCTTATTTCATTAAAAATTATATTTACAATTGTGTGGAGACCAGGGAAGAACCCTCCATTCACTGCAGGTTGCTTTGTGTAATCCTTGGAAAATACTGTATTTCCATCACAACGTTCTCCCAACAGGAGTCTAAATATTAAAATTATTTTTGAAGCTGAACTAAAAACAGAGTTCAAGTGCATTGTCATCTTCCCCCTGGGAGGAGGAATTCACTTGCAGACGTGGGGTAGTATCCCTGAAAAGGAGATGGAAAATGTGTTTATCGCATCTCAGTTCTCATACAGGATCGTGGAGCACCTCCCAGTGGGTGCCACAGAGGAGCCTTCCCGAAGTTGAGTTGTGATTTCTGGCTCCGCCTTCAGGATAAGCAGAGGCATCCCAAGAAGCAGAGCCCATCTGTGATTGATGGTTTGGGGATGGCCAGGTGAGCCAGGACCACAGCTGGAGAGAGAAGGCATGCTCAAGGTCTAGATGAACACATCCCGCAGTCAAGGTGAATCCAACTGTTTCTGGATCCTGAAGGGCTTCTTCCATGCAAAGCACTTTGAGGGCAAGGAGTGGAATCTACTGGACCGCCCTCCTATTAAGGCTACAGGGGCACGCTCCCCATTGCTAGCGCAGCTAGCAGTCCTCCACCTGTGAGCTGGGACAGAAGAGGGACCACGTTGGCGTAGAAGGACGTATCAATGGAGGGCCCCAACATTTTGATGCAGAGCCTAGGGGGAAGATTCCCTGAATGGGTTTCAGAACATCAGTCTTGCAGACACTGTCCTCCTGATGTTCCAACCACAACTTCCAGTTTCCGGCTCTGTAAAGTGGAGAAGCTCTCACACAGCTACATGGGTGCAGAATCCCTCGCTATCTTCAGGATTTCTTTCCTTGAACAAATACTGTCATCCCTCTAACAGGATTTTTTTATCTGTAAATCCATTCCTGTTGCATCTCTCCAAAGCATTCAACTTAGTTTTCATAGGGGGAAAAGTCTATTTTTTCATTCTCATTTAATCAATTTGCACCATTTATTAAATTGCATAAGGACAATTACAAGTCACCCAGGTGAAAACAGGTTTGAGAACAAACTTATCTGAGTCCTGGTAAACGTTCCATTCAGCCCATGGACCCCTAGCCTTGAGCACTCAGGATGCTGTGGGTCTCTGTCAGCGCCTCTTCCAGAAGGAATGCCGGCTCTGGCTATCTCTGAGTTGGTGAAGCGGTCAAGGGCTTTCTAGGTCAGACTGGGTACAATTTAGGAGGTATTCAGGGAATGGTTAGGCAAGGCTGAAAATACAAACAGGGGTCAGCTGATAGAGCCTTGAACTAAGGTGTGTAAGAGATTATCATGGGAGCTACTGATAATTTTTCAGAAGAAGGCTTTTTATCCAATTTGCCTTTTAGAAAGCTCCATCAGTTGGGATAGGGAAGGTAAACACGTGATAGGTTGGAATGTCACGTCCCATTCTTTCCCCCTCCCTGGGATGAGATTTTACATCCACAACTTTTGTGGTGTGACTTTGGACTTGGCCATGTGATTGCTTTGGCCAGTGAATGTTGAACGCACATGATGTGACCACAGGATTCATATGTGTTTGCATGATTTGGCTTGCCCTCTCCCACTCCTGCAGTCTACTGTGAGAGACACATGCCCTAGGTAGCCACTGTCCCTTCAGCCTGGGCCCTGGAATGAAGGCAAATCTGACCTGCAGCCCGGAGCAAAGTTGCCACATACAATCTATGGGCCCGAAGTGAGAAACGTAGGTTTGCTGTTGTAAGTGGGAGGTTTGACGGTTGTTTGTTTCAAAGCCTAATTGTGAAGGATGATTAATACAGGATCGGGCAGGAGTGAGTGAAATGGAAAGCAGGGAACCCATCACTCTGCCTCACCTAGTTGGGTGACCTTGGATGAGTGCCTGCCCTCCTCTGGGTCCTGTTTTCTTACTGACAAGATGAGGATGTTGTAGAAGATGGTCCCTTGGTGTCTTGTAACCTTGCACAGAAGAAGAGATAAGAACATCATCTAGCCTGCGGGAGGGATGATTTCCATCATGCTCAGCAAGAAATCGTCCTGGCCCTCCTGCAGCTTGCAGTCCACTGGGGACTAAGAGTTGCTTTGCAAGCAGGCAGGACCAAAGGGCACACAGAGGCAGCATGGCCCAGCATCCCCAGAATTGCTGCGAATTGCCGCGCCCCCATACTAGGCGAAATGTTGGGTGCACACATCCTTAATTCGTCACCTGCCACCTCCCTGGTTCTGGGGCCACAGCATCCCCAGAGAAGATCACAGGGTTTCCCGGGGCAATTCATAAAAGACAGGAAACTTTCTGCCAGGAGCCAGCCCTGGGATGAACAGCTTCGGGGTGGGATTTCCCAGGAAGGGTGATTATCACGGAATCAGTAATAAGGATGGAAGCGCTCCACGAGAACAGTGTGAGAGACCTCCCCGGTGCAGTCACTTTAAGGTATGTCGCCTTCTTCAACGCCAGGGCCACTGTCAGAAAGGCAACTTCATCTAACTAATTAGCAGGGTTTGCCACTTTACAAATCTGCCGTGGCTTTCTTGGCACGGAACAGCTGCTTAGGCAAAGAGCTGTAGGAACCTATTAAAACTCACAGGCCTGAAAAGGCAAGTAGGGGAAGGGGGAGCTTTAAAAGAGAGAGTGGAGGAAGGAAACTTCCCGAACAGGTCAGTGCCGGCTCCCTGACTCTGCCTGCATCCAGGTGGGAAGTGGGTGAAAGCATGTAAGAGGGACCGTCCCTCTACTGAATCCGGGCTCCTACATGGTCACTTGGCTTTTTCTCTTGAAGTGCTCTCAGTTTTTCAAGCGGCTTTGAAGAAATGCTCTCCCATGGACGGCAACTTGTCACCGCACCCTGTCATCCATCCAGTAATTAAAATCTGACTGATTTACTGACTGGCAACAACCATCACAGCCCAGGAATCAGCTGATGTTCGTCTTTCCCAAGGCTGAATTGACTTGGTGGAAAGAGACGGCTGGCTCCCAAGCTGAGCTGTCACTCAGCTGCTGTGGAAACCAGAAAGACAGCTAACGGAGCCCTCGCCAGCCATCTTTGGTTTATTTTATTCTAATATTTATTACCACCCAGCAAATGAACATAATACAGATGAGTTAGGGGGAGCAGTGCAGGCTGAGCTGTGGGACTGGTGGCATGGCCAGGGAAGCAGTGGACGCACTGCAGGAGGACGGAGGTGCCCCTAAAGGGCCAGCTGGCTCATGGGGAACTGTGGGTATGCCATTTGCACTTCACATACTAGCAGTTGTGGATGGGGAATGGGGGGATCTGGAGCTTTAAAAAGCGAGCGTGGCTGTGTCTGCTTATGGGAGAGCAGTGATGAATCAGGGTGCCTTTCAGGGGTGCTGATGGCGCGGGGTCCTCAGAGTCAGGCGTGGACTCTGGATTCCCTGAACCGCCCTGCAGCCTGTGGGGTGACTGAGCTTTTCTACCCTATCCCTGACAGGAAGCAGGCCATCCTGGGCCGTCCTCTCATTGTCTTGGCTTTGCTATCTCAGTCCTAGGACATGGCCCATCGTGACCCTTCTTGGGTAAGGCTGCAAGGAGCGCCCCTTTGAAACAGCCTCCGCCACACTCTCCACCGTGAACTACCTGTGCTCCCCTGAGGACCCAGTGACCCTGCGCCTTCTCCAGCTTCTTCTGTTGCATTCATGTGTTCTTTCGGGGGAGTCTGTACGGGGCTATGCACAGTGGGGAGTGCAGCTCAGAACACACCTGATCTCAGGCTTCATGGGACCCACAGGCCAGTAGGAAGCCCAAGACGTTCACCAAATAAAGGACAAAGAGATTCACACCTCCAACTGGGGTGAGTGCTATGGGGCAGCGGGAGCCCAGGGCCCTCTTTGAGGGCTTGAGGAGCTCACAGCTCCTCTCTGGGTCAAGGCCAGGACTAGAAGAGGCAAGCCAGGTGCCCAGGTGTGAGAGCTAAGGCCGCCTCACCCTCAGGGTGATGCAAGTGCAGGGTTCAGCAGAGAGCGAGGCCCTCTTCAATTTTGTTCCCTGGTGCCTTCCTGGCCTCGCCCTGTGCTGGCCCTGCCTGAATGTTCCCCTCTCTTTTTTGCTGAAGTAAAGAGGGTTGGAGCCCACAGTCTTCGGGCTGCTGCATCTCCCCACTGTCAGAGCTATCGGCCCTCCTAACCCCTAAATCACAGAAGACTGAAATATGTATGTACCGTGCAGTAATGCACCCACACCTCACTGGGCGGGGGTTCATTGTGTATAATATTTGTGTACAAGCCAAACAACATAACATTATACATATACGTATATTTTTAAACAAAAAAATAATAACACACACAAACCACACACGATGACTGTCTTGTCAGGAAAATAGGAAGGGACAGAGGGAGACCCTACAAGAGAAGAAGAGTTTTCCAGATGTCTTTGTTCCCCTAACACTGTCTCCCTGGGGTGGCCGTCCTCCTTTTGTTTCTGGGACAAGAATTCCTGGGGGGGGCAGGATGTGGGGGGTGCCTAGAGGAAGGGGAGAGGGACCAGACAAGCGCCCCGTCTCACAGGCCAAGCTCACTGGAGCCCAGCCAGGGCCACGCTGTCAAAGACCACAAAGCAAGTCCACAGAGAGCTGAGACTGACAAGAACCAGGGCTCCAGACCCTTTCAGGGCTCTCCCAGCCACCTCCAAGGCCGATGGTTTGGTTTCATTTTGTTTGTCTCCTGAAGTCAGAGTAGTAATTCTAGACCCCAGCGGAATGCAGAACATCAGAGCTCATAAACCAGATACCAACACTGAGGACACCTAAAACATTTAGACCAAAGGACCTCTTCAGCCATCAGATACCCTTTCCTTCACAGCCCGACCCACCTCCTCAAACTCTGGTGCTAATCGAGGCGTTCCCTGCACCCAGCCCGGCTCCCAGCTACTGCCAGCCACCTGCATACCTGTGTCTGATTAGTGCAGCTCCCCAGGATGGAGGCATCTGCTAGACCAGAGCAAGGGCTCCTGGGAGGAGGGAAGGCATACGCACAGGTCCAGTTGTTACAGAAAGTCCAGGATGCTCTCTCCTGGTTTAGTACTGAGCATCCCAAAGGATGCTGCCCTCTGGGCAGCAAAGCACCTCCTTCACCCAGTTAGAAACCCTAAGGGGAGAAGGGAAGCCCGGATTCCAGATGTACCTGCTCTCTCCTCCCCACAGAAGTTGGGCAAAGGGGTGAGAAGAGTGGAAGTTCATGTTTTGATTTTGAGTAAATCAATTGGCTAATCAGGGTGGGATTTTCCATCTGGGAGTTGAAAGGGCAAAAGGAGAACAGTTAATTTTTCAAGCCATCACTTTAAAATACAGTCCCGCTATCTGTGAGCTGCGTTTGATGCAGGGTCCAGGCGGGACATCAAGAAGCAGTGTCAAGGCCAGAACAAGCATATTTTAGAGCAACGGAAAGTAAATTAAGCCAATTAAGCATTCTTAATGCCCAGAATTTTTTTCCCTTCTTCCAAGAGCTCCTGCTTGCAAGACAGAATTTCTTTTTTTCTTTTTTGCATTCATACCCTTGATTTTCACCTGCGTTTCTCTGTTTCGAGGGACTGCATGGAACGGTCCCGGTGAGGGTGGGTGCCAGGCTGCCCCAGAGCAGGAAGCCTGCCCTGTCTTAACGGGGCCTGACTCTAAAAGGGGGCAGTGGGCAGCTGGGGGAGGGCTTTTTAAAGACACAAATGGCACCAAATGGGGAAGATTCCATAGTTGATCTCCCAGGTAGAAGTTTAGTGAGGTGAAGTGAAATAAAGAAATGAAAACATTTCTGGAAATTCTCAGGAAGAAAGGTGCTAGATGCAAGCCACCCTTATGACTTCTTTTATGCTGACATTGTGGGTGGTCTCTGAGCATGTGACCCATTCATTCAGCCCCTTCTGATCATGAGGTTCAGATTTGTGAACTGATGTAGCTTTGGAGGGCTCACCGAGATGCAGAGATGGGTCCCCTAGTCACTTCGCTAAGGGGGCAAGGAGGTCACTGCCAAGCAGAAGGATAAGCCATGCAAAAACAGTTTTCTCAAATTTTTCTGAGAGTTGCCCATTTAAAATCGGCTGTACACTCACCCCAGCCACTCCTATTTCTCTGGGGGAAGGACCTGATGATACAAACAATTGAAAAGTCACAAAATAAGCAAGTTGCTAGCAAAGCACATAAATTGTACTCTATGAGCAATGAATATGAGCCTATATGCACTAGGTTTTATCTTATAAAACAATGCCTCATAAACTGAACACGAGCCCAGCAGTTTTACTGCATTTACCTTGGTAATATTTTGCAAACCATTTAAACAGAGCAAATCCATTGGCAGACCGTCATCCGTGGAGTAGGACTGTACAAGCACAACAGTTGGGGGATGATGTATACATCGGCTTTAGTATTAGGCGTAAGGATGATTCGCATTCAAACCACAATACAAACATGTCTTCAACTTAAAAAGTTTCACTTAGAGGTCAATATTGCTGTAAGTGGAAAGAGGTACCCCCATACACCGTAGGGTAGAGCGATGACCTATAGCAAACCAATAATGAAGCAAAGTTTAACGCAATTTATAAATTAAAGGAGCAAGATTGGCAGCCTTTGAATATTATGATCTACTCAAGAGACAAGTCATGGAGAGTCCTTCTGGAAAGTCACAGAAACACCAATGCTCTGCATGGGGGCAGATGCACCAGGCGCTCTGCAGTGCCCCAGCCAGACTTGGTAGGAAAGTCCTCCACAGACACTAGTACGTTCTTAATTTCCATTTATGAATTCTTAATTACAGTAACCCTCAATAACCCCCTTAATGGGTTACTAGTAAGTAACCCTCGGTAATATGTAAATCTGAAAGTCGTTGTAATTCACCCTTAAGAGCCAAAGACAGGACTTGCCCTCCACGGACAGTGGTGGCCTTAGGGGAAAAGCGAAGATTACCAGAAGGGAGGTAACAATTAAGTGTTATGGAAGTTCACAGGAAAGAGGTGACTTTTGCTGGGTGGAAGTGGGGCGGAGGGAGCAACAGGGAGATAGCTGGGGGACTGGCGCCTTCCGGGAGAAGAATCCCCCAAGAACAAAGTCTTGGAGATAAAAAAAAATGAGCAAAACAAGAATGAGTGCCCCTATTTGACTGGATAAGGGTGTGTACCAGGGAGTGACAAGCTGAAGGTTTGGTAATTATCTAATGGAAATGGAAATCCAGCTAAATGATAGGTTTGCAACAAGCAGTCTTCAGAAACTGATGCTAAGCACTGCATTCTTATAGAGCAGCGTTTGGGTAGTTAATTCAGAATCCCCAGGACACCCCCCGGCACCGCAGAGAATGGACATGCACAGTCCAGTGTTGCGGTGGAGATTCAGAATTTCCTAAACAAAGGGATAGGGTATCTTATTGGAAAACCTGAAACAAGATCCCATAATAAGCATCTATAAGGACGAGCTTGGAAAACCTCTTCCCCCACCCCTACCCCAGGCTCCAAAGCCAACTCTCAGGGAGGGTTTTGTAGGGACCATTACTTCGGGGACTTTATCTACACCCAATCACGCAGCTGCTTTGGGGTGGACACAGAGTCAGAAACAAGAAAATCAAAGAAATGGGTAGGAGATAGAGCTCTTCTTTAGTCTAGCTCAGTGTATTATGCTTTTTCAGGGATCAGACCCAGTAAGCTTGGAATCAAAAGCTCTGGGTTCAAGTCCAGCCTCTACCATTCACTGGCTGCACACACTTGGGAAAGGCACCATACCTTTGGGACTTCATTCCCTTTCCTATGAAAAGGGAGGGATACAACCTCCCTACAGGGTGCCAGTGAGGAGCAAAAGGAGTTATGGGGTCAGGAAGTCTTTAGCAAACTCAAGTCATGATGTAAATAACGGGTATCCTTATGTCTATTTCAAGGGTCCTCTGAACAAAGATAAAGGAAGGTCCCCCAGTGCTGTTTACTCATCATGCTGGATCCACGGGTCTACCCGGTCTTAGAGACCAAGGCAGGGCCCTTGCAAGAGCCCTCAGAGGTAGGGTCCAGAGAAACCCCCATGTCCGCCATGGGCTCACCTCCTGAGTAAATCCTATTGTTTCCATAAGACACCCAAAGACACAGCTTCTGACTCAAGGAAAACACATGCCTTTATTTATTTTTTTAAGGAGGAAGACCCATCATTTCAATCAGAAAGCAGTGTTTTTAACTACACTTTCCCATATTATTACACTCAGCATTGTTTCCAAATTGATGATGTTACTTAAACACACGTGTTCTTAAAAGCATTTAAAACAAAGCAATAAAGAATTCTTTACCGTCGTCTGGCTTTTATTCTGGTGTCTAATCAAACCTCATATATTTCCTGCTGTCTGCCAACATGAGTTCTAGGTACTCTTCTGATATTTTCCTCACATAATCCAGCCTGGGAGGGAGGGAGGGAGGAGGAAATAGAAGAAGAGAGAGAGTGAGGAGGAAAGAAGAGCAGATGGGAGAAAGCTGGCATTCCTTGATGTATCCAGTGTCCACGGCAGGCTCAGAGGCAGCCCTGGACCCTCAGAGGGCCACAGAGGCAGCCACAAAGGTGCCCTGCTACGCTCTGATTCCCTGCCTTGTGCACACCTGAGGGTCGGGCCCTTGCATCTAATTGGACAGCTGGGCTGGTGAATGTGGCCTGTCCTGCCAGTCACCTCACTGGCCACAGTGACAGCTGTATCACTTCCCTGATGTGAGTGGGCACTGAGGAATGTTGACACATGATCAACTTCCCTCTAATATTCTTCAGCCAACCTGACAGTTGTCCGGCAGGGGCTAGTCAGCTCGACTGCCAGCCCTCACACAGACATTGGGGGACAGCTTCTGAAGACAAACAGTCAGGAGAGACTTCAAATGAGGCTTTTGTTTTCTCCCAGTCGGTGACTTGAGAACTGATGCAAATCCTGAGGCTGATGGCTATTGTAGGGACTGTTGGTGAGGACCTGCCAGACGCAGGCAATGGTGAGCGGTGCACTGCAGCTGGCTCTGAGACCAGACCACGGTGGCCTGGTCGACCTGGGATGAGGTTAAGAGAAGACCTCTCATAGGGGCTTGCGGTCTTGTCCCTCCTGCAGTTACAGGACAGCACACAACTTTTTCCTATTCTCACATACCTTTCCATTATATAGTTTAAGGTGGAGGAAACACTCCAACATACCATGCAAAGTTCAGAACCCTCGAAGTTGTAGGCGAAGTGTCTCTGTCATTCCTGGTGACAGCCGAAGTCTTAACCTCTTTCTTGTGCTGGAACCTCCCTCCACCTCCCTCAGCAAGCCTCTCGGTGCTGAGGACCCTTCTCTCTCACTCTTTTCCTGGCAGGAAGGCCAATGCTAAGATGGGGTCCAGGAAGTGTGAGTTCCATTTAAGGCTCTCTCATTATTTAGAAATGAGACCAGAGACACCTTATGGCATTGAAGGATCTGGTTCCAGAGGGTTCCTCATTCCATCCTCGGGTTCTGACAGTCTCCAGATGTCAATGAGCAGTGGGGGGGAGGGGGTAGCCAGAGGAAAAAAAAAAAACAGCTTAAGACAAGGTGGCCAGGCCATTGGAGCTTTTCAGGTATGAGAGCTACTTTGGCTGCAAGTGACAGAAATCCAACACAAATGAGGGTAAGAAAGGAGAGGACGTTGTATAGGAATTGCAGGGTCTCAATAAACCCATTCACCAGAATCCAGCTGAACTTCGAGAATCACTGGGATTCAAACACTACCAGTAGCCTCTCTCTTGTCACTGCTCACCTCTGCCAGTGTTCTTCTCAGCCCTGCCTTCCTGCTTTTGCCACTTAATTTTTCCTTGCGGTTAAAACAAAACAAATTACCAGCAGTCCTTAAGCTTCAAATCATACAGCCCAGCAACTTAAAAAGAAAATACTGTCCTCTTATTCTCAGCTTCATTTCTAAGATTCTCAAGAAAGCATATGATCAGCCAGCTTGATCATATGTCCTTTCCTGATACAATAAACTGTGGACAGAGTGTGCATCACGTGGGCCTAACACGGTTGCTTCCATGGGGAGCATACAGATGGTGGGGGGTTCAGATGCTCCCAGAAGGGAAAGTACTGGGCAGAGGAAGTCATAGCTGACCACTAAAAGATGGCTCCTGTGTAAGAGGGAGCTATATAAAAAAGTTCCTTCACCCCCTTGGTCACTGCAGCATTGTTTACAATAGCCGAGTTGTGGAAACAACCGAAGTGTCTGTTGATGGATGAATGGATAAAGAAAATGCACAATGGAATATTATCCAGCCATAAGAAAGAATGGAATCTTGCCATTTGTGACAACACGGATGGACCTTGAGGGTATTATGCTAAGTGAAATAAGTCAGATGGAGAAAGACAAAGTATGATCTCACTTATGTGTGGAGTCTAAAAAACGAAACAAACGAATGAACAAAAAAATGAGCTCATAGATACAGAGAATGGATTGGTGGTTGTCAGAGGCAGGGGTTCAGGGATGGGCAAAATGGGTGAAGAGGGTCAAAATTACAAATTTCTATTTATAAATTAAATAAGTCATAGGGATGTAATGTGCAGCATGGCAGCTATAGTTAACAATAGTTACTGCATGTTTGCAAGTTGCTAAGAGAGTAGATCTTAAAAGTCCTCATCACAAGACAAAGAAAATTTGTTACTAGGTGTGGTGGTGGATGTTAACTAGACTTACTGTGGCGATCATTTCCCAATATACATAAATATCAAATCATTATATTACACACCTGAAACTAATATAATGCTATATGTCAATTATACCTCAATACAGAAGAAGTTCACTACAAAAAAAATTTTATTACATGCCATGTAGGTTTTGATCCAACGTTACTTTGAATTGGAGTTTAAAGTTGTGGTTGTTTGTTATTAGAATATGTTCATTTTGTTTAGCCAGTGAGAAATCATTCAAAGTACTGCTCTCCAAAGCAGCCAGTGACATCAATCTAATTTCAGCTGGCACCCCCAAAGAAAGAGCAGAATTGACGCTTTAAGGATCGTGAAACAAACCTGTCTCCAAACCAGCTGGGCCTGAGTGAGGAGGTGAGAGGCGAAGCGCATTCTCTCTGGGGCCCTCCGGCTCTCCATTCCTCGTCTGTCCTCCTGGGGACCCAGCGAGGCCGCCCCACCATCCATGATCAAACGAGTGGTCTCTGGGCCCTGCGAGGCCCTGCAGACGGAGCAGAAGCCAGCCTGTGGTCCACAGCTGCTCCAAAGGGGGCTCTGGAGACGTGGATGACCCATGGATTGGCCGGTCAGCTAGTGACTGTGACCCTGGCAGGGCCTTGCTGATTCAGAGCCTCATTCTGGATGTTTCTGTACAGAGAGGAGCCCACGGAGGGCCTGGTGGAAGAGAGGAGGGGGCTGCCTACTGACTAAAGGCAGGTGAGCAGTGATCAGTGTGCAGGGAACCGGAGAGCCTCCAGCTGGGCAGGTGATGAGGTCTGGTCTTGAACTTGACCTGGATGTACCCCAGCTTTGTTCAGAGCCGTCTAGAGGGGGGTATGAAGCCACTCCAATAGCACAAGCTCCCCGAAAAGTCTGACTTATGATCAACCTGTTAGATGTTTGAATCAGAACGCCTCATCTGAATGAATTCATCGACCAAAGAAAAAAGGTGGTTTTTTGCCGTAAACGTCAGGTTTGTGTCATGTTTGTTTTCTACATGGAAGAAAGCATCTTTTGATTAAACTGAAAACTTCTCACAGCTGGAGTGACCCAGCACCCAAGGAAGGGTGTCCAAGCTTTGCCGAGGCCACGCTTGGACTGGGATGTTCCTAATTACCAGACACAGGTCCCCACATCTCTATCTGAGCTCTGCTGCGGCAGAGGAAAGTTAAAAGGACTGCTCGGAGTATGTCTTTAACTTTCCTGTGTTGGGGTGGCAGCTTCCCAGCCCACGAAGGAGGGCTGCAGGACAGTGCATGGCCACCTGCATCGTCCCTGGGCAGCCCTGTCAGGGGTTGGGGCCATTGGCTGTGCACGGGGCCACTCCTACAATCAAGGTCCTCTCCAGCCAGCCCCCTCTCCCGCTGCACCTCCCAGAGCTCAGCCCACCTCTGTGCCCACAGCTCTCCCCGCTCCCTCCCTCCCCCACCCCAACTTTCTTCCCCGCCAGGCCCTGGATGCCAGTCTCCAGCCCTGGCCGTGTCTCCTGTCAGTCAGCCTTCGAGACCCGGGCCTCTCTCCCCTCTCCTGACCCCAGGCCCGAGGACGTTTCTTGGTGACAGCTCTGTGATTCCTCTACGCTCGCCTCTGTGGCGTTCCAAGAACACGGGGCTCCAAAGGGGCCTCCAGGCGGACGGCAGGAAGGCAAATCCAGCCCAGGCCTCTCGTCATTCCCCGGACTCTGCCCACCACCGGTAGCTCCTAGTTAGAAGTTGGAGGTTACAGCTCTGCTCTTCTCTCCCTTCCTCTCTTTCCCCCCAGCCCACCTCCATGCACTTTCATCTCTCCACTTATCAGCTTAAGTTCAGATCGTGCAGGGAGACATGGCTTATCTTCATTGTGCGCAAGGATACGTATCCCAAGATAGAAGGTCCTCCCTTCGTAGGCTCAATACTCACTTCCTAAAAACTCCTGGGTTTGGACCCAGAGAGTATTTTCTGGGCTGTGAGTAAGTGCCTTGATTGAGAGGCAGTGGCCATAGTGGTAAAGAACACGGGTGCCAGCACCAGAGGCCTGAAATCCCAGCTCTGCCATATATGAACCCTGTGATCTTGGACAAGTAATTTCATGTCTCGTACCTCCTCTGTAGAACAGCAAAAATGCCTCCTAGGTTTGCCGCGAGGATGAAATGAACAAGTACCCAGAGCCCTGAGACCAGGGCCTGGCCATAGCAGCTGCCACCTAAGTTGCTATTATTATTTCCAATCGGTAGAGTCTTATGTTTCCACCTTGACTTGTTACAAGGACCTTGTAAACTGGTTATTTCTGTGCCCATTTGGTATACGAAAACATTGAGGGTGGAGAAGTTCAAGCAACTTCCCCAAATGTACACCACAAATTAGCCCCAAACCCAGGACTTGAACCTGGGCCTGGTGGTCCGTTCTCTTTATGTCGCTCTGTGGTGCTCAGCACATCACTGCCACATATGTGCTTATTAAATATTTGCCAAATGTGTAATCATCTATTTTCATTCACATTCAAAATCCTACAAACATCCAGTGGACAGCCACTGCAGGAAAAGCTGAGGACGTTGCACCCCTGAAGACACCAGCTTTGGATCAGGGGAGCTGACCTCCCCATGGGAAGACCTGCTGGCGATGGCTCCAGGCTGGAAGAGCCCTCCCAGTTAGGGGAGGAAAACCCATGTCTTCCTTTTAAGGAGGGCGGAGAATCATATGAGTCGCAGCCAGCGGCAGGAATGGGATGGAAGGTTGGGCTTGCAATGCCCCAACTGGCCAGCTCTAAAGGAGTTTATGAAAATCAATCCACAAATGTGTATTCAAATCCATCCTCTCCCCGACCATGGCCACCACCCTAACCGAAGCCTCCAGCGTCCGTTGTCTGGTGACTTCTGCCATGTCCTTGCTGGCCTTGGAGTCTCCACTGTCCCCCACTGCAGCCAGGATCAGACACCAACCAGATCACGTCACACCCCACTCTCACCCCTCCAGTGTATGGCTACCTCTGCTCTCTCGTTCAGCGCGAATCCAGCCACTTTGCATAGCCATGCCTGGCTCTCCAGCTCCTGCCTCATCTCATCCTGTTGTCCAGGTCACGGGGCTGAGCTGTCAGCATCCTACTGGTCCTGGAACCCACTAAGCGCCTTCGCCTTCCAGCCTCTGCACCTGCTTTGCTTCTGCCTGGAACATCCCTTATCCCAAAAGCCACAAGGCAGGCCCTTTCTCAACTGTGGGCCTCAGAGTACATGCTACTTCCTCCAAGATGCTGCCTCTGGCCCCCAGGCCCCATCTCCCTGACATAGTCTGCTTCACTTTCTTCGTCACATTTGTTGCAATAGATGAAACTATCGATTTTGAAAATTCCGTTTCTGTAAGTTCCTTGAGGACAGCGGACTTACCTTTCTTATCTGTTTCTGTCTTCCAGCCCCAGAAGAGAGCTGGGATAAAGGGGATTCATAAACATGTGTGGATAAATGACTACAATGTTAATCTAGGCTGTATGTGTCCAACCCTTGACTATGTCTTTGGGGGAGAGAAGTGTCATTGTGTCTCAAGTCTTGTCCCCAGGAGCTTCTAATCTGATTTTGAGCAAAGAGGAGGCACACAGGGCAAGGTGGGAAATTAGGCTTCCCAGCAAGCAGGGGAAAAGACCCCAAAAAAACCTGGGGTGAGAAGTGAGATGAGCCAAGCATAGAAGCGATTACCTAGGTATAGACGAGACTGTTGCAACAGAGCTGAATAAATGCTTTGACTACGTTTTTCACTGGTTCTCCTGTTTCCCTGAATTACCTCCACCAACCTGTGTTGGCCTGCACAGCATCCCTGATTTCTCTTCTTCCCTCCTCTTGCAGAGACCTTTAGAATCACATGCCGTAGGCACTGGGACCACAGACCAAAGTCCTGCACTTACCAGTGAATGCTTTCCCTGTGCCGTGAGACTCGCATGCGGCAGCTGAGCCACTGCAGTCTTGGAGAGTTTCTGGGAGTGGGAACCGACAAGCCGCGCGCCCCGTGGTCCAGTCCAGGTGGCTTTGGCTTCTCCTCTCTGGAGAATCTCAGCAGTTTCTGGAGGCAGTGTGATGCTGGCCTTCCTTTGCCTTCGCCGTCCATCTGGGCCCTGGGAAGAACCTCCAATGGAGACACAGTACCTTCTGGGCAGGGACATTCAACGTCTCTCCTGTCGGTCTGCTGCTTCAGCTTCCTTGGCCTGGCTAGACCGCCAGGTGCCCTTGACAGACTGTTTATTTCCAGAAAGCCTCTGCCCTTTGCTCGAGAAGCTTTGCCCTTCTTTCCCTGTGCCTTTTGCCCTTCCTTTGCCAAATTTAGGTTTCAAGATGAAATTCCTATATCAGTTTCCTATAGGTACTATAACTAAATTACCACAAATTCAGTGGCTTTAAACAACAAATGTATTCTCTCACAGTTCTGGAGGCCAAAATCCTGAAGCCAAGGTGTCTGTAGGGCCACACTCCCTCCAAACGCTTTCTATAAGGACACTGTCGTTGGGTTTGGGGTCCATCTGGGTAGTCCAAGAAGACTTCATCTCAAGATCCTTAACATCTGCAAGGACCCTTTTTCCAAATAAACTCACATCCATAGGCTCTGGGACGGGGACATATCTTTGGACGGGGGGCCACAATTCAACCCACTACACTTCCCTTTATGTAATTTATTTTAGAAATATTTCCCCCAAAGTTGTCAATCATTAACCAAATCCCAGGAGGGAAACCATGACTGTGGCCCGCAGCAAGTTGCTAGGGATACCTCAGTTCCCCAAGCACTGAAATTCAAAGTATGCTGTGATCACTCTACCACAAACATAGATTCTCCCAACCCTCTTTGTCACACTTAGAATATGACCAGGGATTGGGTCCCCAGAGCTTCCCTTTGCATGGTTTTCCATCAAAAATATGTCAGAGAGCAACACAGAAAGAAGATCAGAAGAAAAATGTCTCCAAATTTAATTTTAGGAACGGACAAATGCTGTCAATTCACATATATGTGTCCACTCCATCCTTTCCAACCTTTAGCCTGATAACTAGCTGGGTACCATTTAGTATTAAGACAGAAGTTTGGGCAAAGACTTGTTGGTGGTAATGCTGCCCAGATGCAATGGAGATGATACCTAACTAGTGCCCAGAGTCCTGGGTTAGTCTCCCAGCTCCATCACTAATAGATTGGGAGACTTTGCAAAAGTGTTTCTGCCTCTCTGAACTTCAGTCTCCCTACATATAAAGATTAGACTACAACAGAGGTTGGCAAACTACGGCCCAAAGGGCAGATCTGACCTGCAGGCTGTTTATGTAAATAAAGCTTTATTGAGCATAGCCATGCACCTTCATTTACGGATTATCTATGGCTGCTTTCATACAACAATGGTAGAGTAGTTGTGAGAAAGACAGAGTGGTGCACAAAGCTGAAAATATTTACTATATGGCGTTTACAGACAAAATCTGCCGCCCCTGGACTAGCGTGGGGCTCGCTAAGGTCCCTTCCAACTCCTTTTTTCTGTAATTCTTATACCTGATGACACTTTGGAGGATCAGCTATGGAAGAGGTGGAGAAACTGAAAAATGTGCCATCAGACTCCTAATGTCATTGCTGCCCCCTCCTCAGCAGCCCCTGTGTGTGCTGTGCTTGCCCAGTGTCTGTGTCCCAGCTGATCCCACTGCTGTCCCTTGGGCCTGCTCCTCGGCAGTGGGTAGGGGACACAGAGAGCCAGGGTACTTGCTGGTGTCTGTAAGGCCATGAGACCTGGGGGAAGTCCACCGGGTTCTCAGCCACCTGATGACATCCATCCCCCAGGTCTGTGGGCTGAGTCACTCCCATTTTGCTTCCATCACTGTCTAAATTAGAGCAAATACACCCTTCCACCATCAGACTTCTACCTCTTTCATTCTCCTCTCTTATTTGTTAAACAAATCCTGATCTGCCTTTTTAGGTTGCTCTTGAATTTTATGGCAACATATAATAAACATCTGACTGCTTTTATTTCTATTTAACTTTTATCTCGAATGTCTCTGCTGTTTCAAACCAAATATTTATAGCATCGCACAGCCGCCGTGATTTCATTCCTCACCAATACTGTCACTCCCTCCTGCTTGCCTTCACCAACTCTTCAGAGAATCTGGGGAATCCTCCAGCAAATGTTTCCTTTTGCCCCCACAGGGCTCCCAGCCTCGAGCTGTGAGTCATTGGGTGCCCAGCAGAGCAGCAGCTTTCCAGGCAGCCTTGGCCTCGGCTCAGAGTCAGACCACCTCTTGGTGACTCAGGGCCTTTCTATGCTTTGCGTCTTCACAATCAGCTCTATGCTAGACCAGCCCACCTGTGGGAGGAGGCTCGACGCTCCGGGGGAGCACCCTGCCTTGTCTGTTAAGGAGCAGACCTTGTGTGTTGGGCGGGGAGAAGGGCATTGCTAGCCCTCTGTCTACTCTGAGGCCTCCCTTTCCCCAGCACCTCAGGTCCTGCCCAAGCCCTCGAGTCCAGCTCCTCGGTCTACCTGTGTTTGCCTTCAGTCTTCACAGCCATCAGCAAGTACCTCCAACAACCTTAACAATCTTCTCTTCACTCAGGCTCTGGTCTCTACTTGGTGACTGGTCCAAAAGCCCTAGCACAGGATGGTCTCTACTTGGTGACTGGGCCAAAAGCCCTAGCACAGGATGGTCTCTACTTGGTGACTGGTCCAAAAGCCCTAGCACAGGATGGTCTCTACTTGGTGACTGGTCCAAAAGCCCTAGCACAGGATGCCCATGCAAGTCTCGTGCCCTAAAGACAGCAGCCTTACCTGGTGGAGGATGATGCTCTGGACTTGGAGGCTGAAGACCTCACTCTTTCTCTCTGAGCCTCAGTTTCCTCACCTGTAATATGGGAATCACAATGCCTGCCTGGCTGGACTCACAGGGTTGCCTTGAGGATCCCAAAAGATGACACCCGAGGAAGTACTTGGCAAACTGCAGCTCTCTTTCCCATGGGAGGAGGTGGATAGGAGCCCCAGCCCGCTGCAAGCCCAGGCCTGAGTCCATCAAGGGAGCTAGACAAATGCTGTTTATCTCCCTTGGTGTCTCGGGCCCCCACGGCTGGAGAGGTCTGCTGTGGTCTCCTGCACTGCCTTTTCTCATCACATCTGTGACAACAAACACAAACCCCGCCAGGCTCTGTGCATGGCTTCTTGTGGATAAATCCGCCTCACTGTTCCTCACCCCTCAGGAGACATTCCTCCAGGGAGCTTGCTGATGGACCAGAGAGGGCAGAGAGCGTGCTGCAGAAAACCAGCTCGCCCTCCCTTCCCTGACATGTTTGGCACCTAGCCAAGACTGCTGTCTGGTTACCCAGAGGGCCGCCTACATGGGCCTTGATGAGAGCCTCCCATTTGGTTTTGCAAGCCTTCTGATGCTTTAAACCCCGTCTGAGACAAGTTATGGACGGCAGCCACACATCTAGAGAGTTGGGGTGACCTTCCCAAGGTTCCCCATCTCCCACCTTCCCACCCATGAGGGAATCCCTTTCCAACTCCACTAAAAAGTCACCTTGCACTGCACCAGGGAGTCCCAAACACCAGAACTCGGCCAATCTCTATCAAAGCTTTCACTGGTTGTGTTAGTCAGGACACTTGTTCACCTAGCTGAAAAACTCCAGAGGTCATTTAGTTTCAAATTCAACTTGATCCAGGCGCTCAAGCGATATCATCCTGAAGCCATGTTTTACTGGCAGTACCAACTGCGTGCAGGCTGTGGAGCTGCAGGGGTTCTCATGTAGTGCTGGAGGGTCAGAACCTGGCCCAACCACTTTGCAGAATTGTTGGGCACGACCTGCAGACGCTGAGCAAATGCATAATCTATCCAGGAAAATTTTAGGTCCAAGCCCAAAAGAAATGAAGGCTCGTGTCCACCAGAAGAGACACACAAGACTGCCCATGGTGGTTTGACTCATTATAACAGCCGAAACCTAAAGACAACCCAAATATCCAGTGCAGTAGACCAGGTAGACAATGTGGAACATATTCATGCAAGGAAATACTACGCCAGAGAACAACACACAGCAACATGGATGACCTCATAGCATAATGTGTGAGTGAAGAATCCAGGCACAGAGACTGCTTGCTTTGTAGGAGCGGCTTTATTTTTGTGAAGTTCAAAAATAGCAGTTATCCTTGCAAGTGTTCTGAGTAGAAGGAGACGCAAGGGAACCCTGGGGAGCTGAAATGTTCTCTATCTCGGTCTGGGTGCTGGTTCACAGGTGTATAACTATGTAAAGTTGTATCGAGCTGCACAATTAAGATTTGTGCCTGTTCCCATACGAAAATTACACCACAATAAAAATATCTCAAGAACAGTCCTAAAAAGGGACGAAAGAAACCCTGTTTCTCAGTATCTCTGTTCTGCTTCATTCTTGGTGAGGGGTCCCCGTGTGGTGGCAAGGTGGTCATCGATGGCTCCAGGCTGACACCCCCCCGGGTCCACCGAGCCTGTTCTCTAGTTGTCCCAGGAAGTGACTTTCCTTAGCACGACTGATATGTGCCCACACCCGAGTCCATTCTGCAGCTGAGGTGGAGTCAAGTGGAGGAGGGGGGATGCTCTGGCTGGCCAGGCTTGGGTGGCAGGAGCTTGGGACAGGAGCACCCAGGCAACTGTAGTGAGGTGGGGAAGTGTGGGTTCCCAAAGGACAAGAGATGTGGCTAACCCAAAGAGTTAACGAATGCTAGCAAGTCCCTTGTCCTAAGTGAAGGGAGAAACATATGGGCAGTGTGTGTGTGTGTGTGTGTGTGTGTGTGTGTGTGTGTGCGTGTGTGTAAACTTAACTTCATGCACACAGTTACTTGGGATTCAGTTGCTATTCCAGAGGCTGTGCTTCAGAGCCCCTTTAGGAATGAAGAACTTTATTCCCCTACCTGCTGGGAGGGCTGTTGGCTGACAGTCTTCCATTACCAGCCCTCTTCAGGAATCACTCCACCTGGAGACAGCTGCCTGGCCCAGGTTATGCCTAGTTCCCTGGAGAAGCTCCATGAAAGGATTAGTTGACAGGTATATTAAAGCCCGCCCCTGGCCCCTCCTCAAGACAACCCTGAAGTCTGTTCCAGCTCCAAAGCTTCTTCAGGTCAGCTGAGACCTTGTTGAGAGAGCACTGCAGCCTAAATTCTCCCTCAACCCACCCTGCCTCTTCCCTTCCCCACAGTCTTTGAGTCCATGAGCTTTCCCTTGTAAACCTTCTGCACAAAAATCCACATCTCAGAGCCTTCCTCCTGAGGAGCACAAAGGGTGATCATGGCCAACTGTCCTTCCTTGTGATGGACCACCCTTTATTCTGGGGTGTGGAAATGCTCTTTCTGCTATGAGATGGTGACTACTATCAGATAAGAGTCTCTATTTTACTTTCCCTGACCTTTACTTAACAACAGGAACCACTGGCCACCTAAGGGGGTCCCCAGATTTCCTTTGATGTTTTGTTGGGGTATCATATTCAAAAGTCCAGGGCTTCCTTGGTGGCGCAGTGGTTGAGAGTCCGCCTGCCGATGCAGGGGACACGGGTTCGTGCCCCGGTCCGGGAAGATCCCACATGCCGCAGAGCAGCTGGGCCCATGAGCCATGGCCGCTGAGCCTGTCCGTCCGGAGCCTGTGCTCCGCAACGGGAGAGACCACAACAGTGAGAGGCCTGCGTACCAAAAAAAAAAAGAAAAGTCCAAGGACCACTGCAGGTTCTCAGCACATTGGTTCTTAGCCTGTGCTCTGTTTCAGGAGCAATCAAATGAAGTCCACACATGAGGTACCCTCCTGCCTGCTCTGGTAAACTTTGGATCGTGTCTAATTTCAGCCTCTAGCTGCCAGTGCATCTTGCTCCCCCTCAAGAAAACATTTGTCGTGGAAGTCTGCTGTTTTTCACCCATCCAGCATCTATCCACTTTCTTTTGGAGGGAAGGCATCTATTTTCATTTGGGAACCACCTCTTCCCTGCTCTCAATCCATGTGTTTGGGAAGGATTTTCCTTCCCCTTTTCCAATGAGAGTTGGGATGTGGCCCTGGACCCAGTAAAAATACTTTATCCCTGAAGCCCCTAAAGTGATTGGTTCAGAGATACACATCATCGCCCGAACTGGGCTAGTAAGACCACATCCCAGGACCTGGGTGGCCTTCCTGAGGATAAGCTTCCCTCTGTCCATGGTGGCTACTAACTGTGGGGCACCATAAGCCCAGAGATGGATAGGAAGTGAGGTGGGAGGATCAGAGCCAAGGGATGGAGAGGACTGGAGACCCACCCCTGACAATTTTGTTTTAGTATCTATATTCAGCCATACCTAAGGCAACATACATCCACACTTTCCATTTATGTGAGCTGATCCATTCCTTTTACCTCCCTTGAGCCAATTTGCACTAAATTTTTGTCACTTGGCTACAGAAGGGCCCCAATTATTACAAAGTTTCTGAATAGAAGTGATGAGAGGAGCTTGGATTTGCTCCAGTAATAAATGTGAAATGAAATAATGTGTACCCCCCAAAACCTACATCAAAGCTTACAACCCAAACCCACAATTGTGAACTATCCTCTCTAGGACAAGGGTGTCCAGTCACTACACTTTATTACTCCTTGATTCTCTTGGGTCCCAGCCTCCACCAGCACTTGTCCAAAGTCCTAAGCTCAGCCCTTGATCACTGTTAGCCAGGAAGACAGGGGTCAGCAAGCTAACAGCCCACGGGCCAAATCTGGCCCGCTGGCCACTTTATGTTGCCTGGGAGCTAGGAAGGGCCTTCGCATTTTAAATGGTCAGGGAAAAGAAGATTAATATTTCTTACCATGTAAAACGTATGTTAAATTCACATTTCAGTGTTAATAAACAAAGTTTTATTGGGACACAGCCATGCTTACTTGTTTATGTGTCTATGGCTACTTTCACATCACAACAGCAGAGCTGAGTTATGACAGAGACTGTATGGCCCACAAGTCTGAAATATTTACTGTCTACTCTTTAGAGGAAAGTTAGCAACTCTTCCTCAAAGTCTCTGGAAGTGTGACATTCACAGTTCAGTACTTGGGACCCTGTAGCACCAATAATGGAAAGCATTTCTCTTTAAATATACATATTTTCCCACTTCTTAGACAGTGAGCAACTCAGGATATAGAGGCATTTTTCATCCATTTAATGTTTCCAGGACCTAGCTCTGAGCCAAACATGCATGGTCCTGCAATAAATCTTAGCTGAGTGAAAACAAAAATGATTCTATGTTAATTATATCTTGATAAAAATTTTAAAAAGAAAGAAAACAAAAAATGTTAAATAAATCTAAAACAAAAATAATCACAGAAAATGTGAAGTTGCCATTGTCGACTGAAAAGAAATGCACAACGTGAGAGTTGTGAGTTGAGTTTTATTTGGTTTAAAATGAGTACCATAGAGGCCGGGCAGCGAGGTCCTCCAGTGCCACCGGCTCAGCCCAGTGCAGCATAAGACCAGGAGAGGAGCGAACCTGCACAGCCCAGCACCTTCCACCGTCCTCAGGACCAGGCGATCGTTGCTGCCCTTTCTCTGGATGTTAAGCAAAACACAGGCACCCCTGCCTGCTACACAGTTCTCATTTTTCCTGTTGGATGAGGTCACCTGTAGATCCAGGCTGGGCCTTACAGGCTTCCCGGTTGGAGGAAAGGCATCAGTGTTCTGGTGAAGGACTTTTCCAGGACACACATGACGACAGTTGCCAAGTCCTTTAGTAGGTCCTGGGTGAGGAAGCCTTGCAATGACCAAGAGTTCCTGTTGCTCCACATCCTTACTAGCATTTGGTGTTATCAGTGTTCTGGATTCTGGCCGTTCTTACAGCCTTCCTTATGATGCATGTCAGATATATATTCAGCGCTGCAGAGGAATGTTTCAGGGAGAAAGAGAGAAGAGAATTTTGGCTAAAAATTATAACTTATTCTGATAAGAAAAAAGGAACGTTCGGGAGGACCTTCAAGATGGCGGAGGAGTAAGACGTGGAGATCACCTTCCTCCCCACAAGTACATCTATATGTGGAACAACTCCTACAGAACACCTACTGAATGCTGGCAGTAGATCGCAGACTTCCCAAAAGGCAAGAAACTCCCCATGTACCTGGATAGGGCAAAAGAAAAAAGAGAGGAAAAAGAATAAGGATGGGACCTGCACCTCTGGGAGGGAGCTGTGACGGAAGAAACGTTTCCACAAACTAGGAAGCTCCTTCACGGACAGAGACAGGGGTGGCAGGGGGGGAGCTTCAGAGCCATGGAGAAGAGTGCAGCAACAGGGGTGCAGAGGGCAAAGTGGAGAGATTCCCACACAGAGGATCAGTGCCGACCAGCACTCACCAGCCCGAGAGGCTTGTCTGCTTACATGCTGGGGCAGGTGGGGGCTGGAAGCTGAGGCTTGGGCTTTGGAGATCAGATCCACAGCCTAAAGGGGGCTAGTGCACCACAGCCAGCCTGGAGGAAGTCCGGGAAAAAGTCTGGAACTGCCTAAGAGGCAAGAGATCATTGTTTCTGGGTGAGCAAGGAGAGGCGATTCAGAGCACCACCTAAATAAGCTCCAGAGAGGGGCGCTAGCCACAGCTATCAGCACAGACACCAGAGACGGGCATGAAACACTAAGGCTACTGCTGCAGCCACCAAGAAGCCTGTGTGCCAGCACAGGTCACTATTCACACCTCCCCTCCTGGGAGACTGTGCAGCCACCACTGCCAAGGTCCCATGGTCCAGGGACAACTTCCCCAGGAGAGCACATGGTGTGCCTCAGGATGCTGCAACGTCACACTGGCCTTGTGGCCGCAGGCTTGCCCCGCAGTCCGTACCCCTCCCTCACCCAGCCTGAGTGAGCCAGAGCCCCTGAATCAGCCACTTCTTTAACCCCCTCCTGTCTGGGCAAAGAACAGATGCCAGAGGAAGACCTACACACAGAAGTGGGGCCAAATCCAAAGCTGAACCCCAGGAGCTATGCGAACAAATAAGAGAAAAGGAAATTTCTCCCAGCAGCCTAAGGAGCAGTGGATTAAAGCTCCACAATCAACTTGATGTACCTGCATCTGTGGAATACATGAACGGACAATGAATCATCCCAAAATTGAGGCAGTGGAATTTGGGAGCAATTGTAGACTTGGGGTTTGCTTTCTGCATCTAATTTGTCTCTGGTTTTATGTTTATCTTAGTTTAGTATATAGAGCTTATTATCATTGGTAGTAGATTTGTTTATTGATTTTGTTGCTCTTTTCCTTTTATATATATATATATATATATATATATAGTACTTTTTCTCTTTTTGTGAGCGTGTATGTGTATGCTTCTTTCTCTGATTTCATCTGTATAGCTTTGCTTTTACCATTTATCCTACGGTTCAGTCCGATTTTGGGGGTTTTGTTGTTTTTTGTTTTTAGTATAATTTTTAGCACTTCTAATCATTGGTGGATTTGTTTATTGGGTTGGTTGCTCTCTTCTTTCTTTCTTTCTTTTTTAAATTTTTTTTTTTATTTCTAATAACATATTTTTTTTATATAACTTTATTTTCTTTTTTTTTTTCTTTTTTTTCCTCTCCCTTTTCTTCTGAGCCATGTGGCTGACAGGGTCTTAGTGTTCCAGCCAGTGTCAGGCCTGAGCCTCTCAGGTGGGAGAGCTGAGTTCAGGACATTGGACCACCAGAGACATCCCGGCCCCACGTAATATCAAATGGCAAAAGATCTCCCAGAGATCTCCATCTCAACACTAAGACCCTGCTCCACTTAACAACCAGCAAGCTACAGTGCTGGACACCCCATACCAAACAACTAGCAAGACAGAAGCACAACCCCACCCATTAGCAAAGAGGCTGATAAAGTCATAAGTTCACAGACAACACACCACCAGACATGGTCCTGCTCACAAGAAAGATAAGATCCAGCCTCATGAACCAGAAAACAGGCACCAGTGCTCTCCACCAGGAAGCCTACACAACCCACTGAACTGACCTTACCCACTGGGGACAGACACCAAAAATGATGGGAACTACAAACCTTCAGTCTGTGAAAAGGAGACCCCAAATGCAGTAAGTTAAGCAAAATGAGAAGACAGAGAAATACATAGCAGATGAAGGAGCAAAGTAAAAACCCACCAGACCAAATAAATGAAGAAGAAATAGGCAGTCTACCTAAGAAAGAATTCAGAGTAATGATAGTAAAGATGATCCAAAATCTTGGAAATAGAATGGAGAAAATACAAGAAACATTTAACAAGGACCTAGAAGAACTAAAGAGCAAACAATGATGAACAACACAATAAATGAAAGTAAAAATTCTCTAGAAGGAATCAATAGCAGAATAACTGAGGCAGAAGCACGGATAAGTGACCTGGAAGATAAAAGAGTGGAAAAAATGACCTCAGATCAGAATAAAGAAAAGAACGAAAAGAATTGAGGACAGTCTCAAAGACCTCTGTGACAACATTAAACACAGCAACATTCACATTATAGGGGTCCCAGAGAAGAAGAGAAAAAGAAATGGACTGAGAAAATATTTGAAAGGATTATAGTTGAAAACTACCCTAATATGGGAAAGGAAATAGTCAATCAAGTCCAGGAAGCGAAGAGAGACCCATACAGGACAAATCCAAGGAGAAACATGACAAGACACATATTAATCAAGCTATCAAAAATTAAATACAAAGAAAAAATACTAAAAGCAGCAAGGGAAAAAAAACAAATAACATACAAGGGAATCCCCATAAGGTTAACAGCTGATTTCTCAGCAGAAACTCTGCAAGCCAGAAGGGTGTGGCAAGACATATTTAAAGTGATGAAAGGGAAAAACCTACAACCAAGATTATTCTACCCAGCAAGGATCTCATTCAGATTTGATGGAGAAATTAAAACCTTTACAGACAAGCAAAATCTAAGAGAATTCAGCACCACCAAACCAGCTTTACAACAAATGCTAAAGGAACTTCTCTAGGCAGGAAGCAGAAGAGCAGGAAAAGACCTACAATAACAAACCCAAAACAATTAAGAAAGTGGTAATAGGAACATACATATCAATAATTACCTTAAATGTAAATGGATTAAATGCTCCAACCAAAAGACATAGACTGGCTGAATGGATACAAAAACAAGACCCGTATATATGCTGTCTCCAAGAGACTCACTTCAGACCTAGGGACACATACAGACTGAAAGTGAAGGGATGGAAAAAGATATTCCATGTAAATGGAAATCAAAAGAAAGCTGGAGTAACAATTCTCATATCAGACAAAATAGACTTTAAAATAATGACTATTACAAGAGACAAAGAAGGACATTACATAATGATCAAGGGATCAATCCAAAGAGAAGATGTAACAATGGTAAATACTTATGCACCCAACATAGGAGCACCTCAATACATAAGGCAAATGCCAACAGCCATAAAAGGGGAAACCGACAGTAACACAATAATAGTAGGGGACTTTAATAGCCTACTTTCACAAATGGACAGATCGTCCAAATGAAAATAAATAAGGAAACACAAGCTTTAGATGACACATTAAACAAGATGGAGTTAATTGATATTTATAAGACATTCCATCCAAAAACAACAGAATAAACTTTCTTCTCAAGTGCTTATGGTCTATTCTCCAGAACAGACCATATCTTGGGTCACAAATCAAGCCTTGGTAAATTTAAGAAAGTTGAAATCGTATCAAGTATCTTTTCTGACCACAACGTTATGAGATAGATATCAATTACAGGAAAAAAAAACCTGTAAAAAAAGAAAAAAAAAAACAACACATGGAGGCTAAACAATACACTACTTTATAACCAAGAGATCACTGAAGAAATCAAACAGGTAATCAAAAAATACCTAGAAACAAATGGCAGTGAAAACACGATGACCAAAAACCTATGTCACTCAGCAAAAGCAGTTCTAAGAGGGAAGTTTATAGCAATGCAATCCTACCTCAAGAAAAAAGAAACATCTCAAATAAACAACCTAAACTTACACCTAAAGCAATTAGAGAAAGAAGAAAGAAAAATCCCTAAAGTTAGCAGAAGGAAAAAAATCATAAAGATCAGATCAGAAATAAATGAAAAAGAAATGAAGGAAACAATGGAAGGAAACAACCAAAGATCAATAAAACTAAAAGCTGGTTCTTTGGGAAGATAAACAAAATGGATAAACCATTAGCCAGACTCATCAAGAAAAAAATGGGAGAAGACTCAAATCAATAGAATTAGAAGTGAAAAAGGAGAAGTAACAACTGACACTGCAGAAATACAAAGGATCATGAGAGATTACTACAAGTAAATATATGCCAATAAAATGGACAACCCCAAAGAAATGGACAAATTCTTAGAAAAGCACAACCTTCTGAGAATGAACCAGAAAGAAATAGAAATTATAAACAGATGAATCACAAGCAATGAAATTGGAACTATGATTAAAAATCTTCCCACAAACAAAAACCCAGGACCAGATGACTTCACAGGTGAATTCTATCAAACATTTAGAAAAGCGCTAACATCTATCCTTCTCAAACTCTTCCAAAATATAGCAGATGAAGGAGCACTCCCAAACTCATTCTACGAGGCCACCATCACCCTGATAACAAAACCAGACAAAGATGTCACAAAAAAAGAAAGCTACAGGTCAATATCACTCATGAACCTAAATGCAAAAATCCTCAACAAAATACTAGCAAACAGAATCCAACAGCACATTAAAAGGTTCATACACCATGATCAAGTGGGGTTTTCCCAGGAATGCAAGTATTCTTCAAAATATGCAAATCAATCAATGTGATAAACCATATTAACAAACTCAAGGAGAAAAGCCATATGATCATTTCATTAGATGCAGAAAAAGCTTTTGACAAAACTCAACACCCATTTATGATAAAAAAGAAAAAAACCTCCAGAAAGTAGGCATAGAGGGAACTTACCTCAACATAATAAAGGTCATATATGACAAACCCACAGCCAACATTGTTCTCAGTGGTGAAAAACTGAAACCATTTCCACTAAGATTAGGAACAAGACAAGGTTGTCCACTCTTCCAACATAGTTTTGGAAGTTTTAGCCACAGCAATCAAAGAAGAAAAAGAAATAAAAAGAATCCAAGTCAGAAAAGAAGAAGTACAGCTGTCACTGTTTGCACATGACATGATACTATACACAGAGAATCCTAAAGATGCTACTAGAAAACTTCTAGAGCTAATCAATGAATTTGATAAAGTAGCAAGATACAAAATTAATGCACAGAAATCTCTGGCATTCCTATACAATAATGATGAAAAATCTGAAAGAGAAATTAAGGAAACACTCCCATTTACCACTGCAACAAAAAGAATAAAAAACCTAGGAATAAATCTACCTAAGGAAACAAAAGACCTGTATGCAGAAAACTACAAGACACTGATGTATGAAATTAAAGACGATACAAACAGATGGAGAGATATACCATGTTCTTGGATTGGAAGAATCAACATTGTGAAAATGACTATACTACCCAAAGCAATCTACAGATTCAATGCAATCCCTATCAAACTACCAATGGCATTTTTCACAGAACTAGAACAAAAAAATTCACAATTTGTATGGAAACACAAAAGACCCCGAATAGCCAAAGCAATCTTGAGAAAGATAAATGGAACTGGAGGAATCAGGCTCCCTGACTTCAGACTATACTATGAAGCTACTACAATTACTACGAAGTAATCAAGACAGTATGGTACTGGCATAAAAACAGAAATATATATCAATGGAACAAGATAGAAAGCCCGGAGATAAACCCATACAAATATGGTCACCTTATCTTTGATAAAGGAGGCAAGAATATACAATGGAGAACAGGCAGCCTCTTCAATAAGTGGTGCTGGGAAACCTGAACAGCTGCATGTAAAAGAATGAAATTAGAACACTCCCTAACATCATACACAAAAATAAACTCAAAATGGATTAAAGACCTAAATGTAAGGCCAGACACTATAAAACTCTTAGAGGAAAACATAGGCAGAACACTCTATGACATAAATCACATTAAGATCCTTTTTGACCCACCCCCTGGAGTAATGGAAATAAAAGCAAAAAGAAACAAATGGGACCTAATGAAACTTAAAAACTTTTGCACAGCAAAGGAAACATAAACAAGATGAAAAGACAACCCTCAGAATGGGAGAAAATATTTTCAAATGAAGCAACTGACAAAGGATTAAACTCCAATATATAGAAGCAGCTCATGCAGCTCAATGTAAAAAAAAACCAACAACCTAATCCAAAAATGGGCAGAAGACCTAAATAGACATTTCTCCAGAGAAGATATACAGACTGCCAACAAACACATGAAAGGATGCTCAACATCACTAATCATTAGAGAAATGCAAATCAAAACTACAATGAGATATCACCTCACACCAGTCAGAATGGCCATCATCAAAAAATCTACAAACAATAAATGCTGGAGAGGTTGTGGTGAAAAGGGTACCCTCTTGCACTGTTGGTGGGAAAGTGAATTGATACAGTCACTATGGAGAAGAATAAGGAGGTTCCTTAAAAAACTAAAAATAGAACTACTATGTGACCCAGCAATTCCACTACTGGGCATATACCCTGAGAAAACCATAATTCAAAAAGAGTCATGTACCACAACGTTCATTGCAGTCTTATTTACAATAGCCAGGACATGGAAGCAACCTAAGTGTCCATCTACAGATGAATGGGTAAAGAAAATATGGTAGATATATACAATGGAATATTACTCAGTCATAAAAAGAAATGAAATTGTGTTATTTGTAGTGAGGTGGATGGACCTAGAGTCTGTCATACAGAGTGAAGTAAGTCAGAAAGAGAAAAACAAATACCGTATGCTAACACATATATATGGAATCTAAGAAAAAGAAAGAAAAATGGTTCTTAAGAACCTAGGGGCAGGACAGGAATAAAGATGCAGATGTAGAGAATGGACTTGAGAACATACGGAGGGGGAAGGGTAAGCTGGGATGAAGTGAGAGAGTGGCATGGACATATATACACTACCAAATGTGAAATAGATAGCTAGTGGAATGCAGCTGCATAGCACAGGGAGATCAGCTCAGTGCTTTGTGTCCACCTAGAGGGGTGGGATAGGCAGGTGGGAGCGAGATGCAAGAGGAAGGAGATATGGGGATATATGTATACATATAACTGATTCACTTTGTTATACAGCAGAAACTAACACACCATTGTAAAGCAATTATACTCCAATATAGATGTTAAAAAAAAAAAAAAGAGTACTATAGCCTGGGATACAGCATTTCAGATAGCTCTGAGAAACTACTCCAGAGAGGTAGGGGGGAAAGTCAGTATTATATATGATTTTAGTGAATGGGGGTACATTCAATCAAGCACATATTTTGGCAGAGGCTTGCAGGTAATCACAAGGAGCAGATGTCACTATTTATGGATTTAGTGCTTTTCTAGATATGAGGAGATGTGAGAATTGGGCTCATAAAATCTTCTCCTGAAAATATCTAACTATCTGAAGACTTGTTCTGCCAGTTTTTCCCAGAGCCCAGAGTGTCTCATTCCTGATCTCCACCCTGAACTCCTTCCAGGGTGTGTTGAAGGTCAGTGGCTGCAGTGGCTATTGACCTAATCCTTGTATAGGCTGATGGCAAGTGCCAGTTTTTAGCTGGCGCCATTATGTTTTTAATGAGCTCTCTCTAGGTCTGCTTAGTGCAGAATTGTGTAGGCACCAAGGAATGAGAGCTCCAGCACTGAGTGACACATTCACCCTTGCTGTCCCTGGCAGAGCTGCATTTGACTCAGAGGCTGACTTCAGAGGTCGAAGCTTCAATCTCAGCCCCAGCCTGTAAGTCACATAACTTTTCTGTGGCTTAGCTTCCATGTCTGTAAAATGGTGTGGTACATGTTTACCTCTTAAGAGTTATGGGGATAAATAGGTTAACACTTAAGGGAAAATCCTCCAAAACAGTATCTTTTATTTTCATCCCTCATTACTTGTGTAAGAAAACAAGTTAAAGATCTTCATTTCTCTTACTGTTTCTTGTAAAAGCTGCAGGAAGGTGAAATAACCCCATTGAAACAGAGCAATACACAAGTTGAGTGAATCATCATGGATCCTCATGAGTTAGATGATTATATTCCATAGTTTGGAGCGTGAGGAAGTATGAGGTGCCCTGTGTGTGATGCGCAGCCCTCATACCCTCTGAGACTTGGTTAACCCTTAGGTGCCAGACAGGCTTTCTACCCCAAGCTTGCCATCAAAACTGCTTTCTTCAAGGTTCCCAGTGATCTCCATGTGGTCAAATCTCATCACTAGCTCTTGGCATTTGGACGAGTTGAAGTCATCTCCTTCCTAAAGCTCTTTTTTCATGTGTCTTAGAGGATAGACCTCATCTGTGCTTCCTCCTAGACAACTGGTCAATCCTTCTTTTCCTTCTCAATCTCTTAACCTCAGCCATCATGCTGCAGGGTGCCCTCCTGTCTTCTATACGTACACTCTAAGCCACCTCATGTCACCCCGTGGTTTGCATGTGCTGATGGCTCCCAAATTTCTGACCCAGCTCCAATCTCTCCTCTAAACTCCAGACCCTCATGACCAGATGCCTATTGGATATCTCTTCAGCATCTCAGATTAACCGTATTTAAAGCCAACTCGTCTTTTCTTCTCTCAAAGCCTGAGCTCAGTGTCCCCATCTTAGCAAATGAACCTGGGCATGGACTTGAGGGAGAAAAGGAATCAAAGATGATTCTAAAGCTTTTAGTCTGAGCAACTTGGTGATTGCCCATATGTTATGCTCTTTCTAGACTCTTTCATTAGCTGGGGGCAAATATGGATAAAGATATAAATATGGATACACACACATAAGGATATTATAGATATAGATTTGTTTATTGTTTCTCTGTCTTCTCTATTAGAAATTGGGCCCCATAAGAGCAGAAAATTGATGTCCTGTCCGAAGAAACCACAATGAACACAACAGATGGGTACACAGTAAGTGGTCCCCAAACATGCCTTGAATAGCTGGCCTTGTACAACAAGAATGTTCCCTGGGTCTACAGAATGACAGCGCTTCCTGGGCCACAGAAGAAGTAGGAGTGAAGCCCAGAACTCAATCCAGAGTATATTTTAAGACCACACAGTGATGAAAACACATCTCTGGGCTAAGGCAATGTGTTTACACACATGCCCTGAATTCAAAGGCAGATAGATAGATACCTAGCTAGATAGATACATAGCTAGCTAGATAGATAGATAATTAAATTGGTCCAAATGATGGATATCTAAATGGATGTTTAGTTCCAATTATGCCAAATGATGATGGTTGTTTTGGGAAAATTTCACTTCACAATTGCTTATTTAGGTGACAGGTAGATAGATACTTTCAAGTTATTAAACCTTGCCTGGGAGGTATGGGAAGAGAGTCTTCATGCTTCTCGCCTCTGCCATCAGCAAATCCTGAGCCCTACACGTGTCATGCGTCAAGTTCCTGCTAGGCTCCAGGACAACATACCAGCACTCACGGAGCCTAAAGTCTAGTGGGCACCCAGAGTGAGAGGAAGAAGTAACTGTCTTCATTAACAGATGACAGTTGCCTGTATAGAAAATCTGATGGAATCTACAAAAAAACAAAAACTAAGAAAACTAATTAGTTTAGCAATTTTGCAGAATACAAAGGCAATACAAAACAGAGAGTTGTATTTCTATATACTAGCAATTAACAATTGTAAATTGGAATCTTTAAAAATATCATTTATGATAGCATCAAAAATATGAAATACTTTGTCATAAATGTGGCAAACAATATGAAAGACATGTACACTGACAACAAAGTATTATGAGAGAAATTAAAGAAGACCTAAATAAATGGAGAGATATAGACCATGCTCATGGGTTGGAAGCCTCACCATTATTAAGATGTCAATTCTTCTCAAATTGATTTAATGATATTTCAATCAATCAAAGTCTTAGCAGGCTATTTGCAGACATTGACAAGCTGGTTCACAAAATTCATATAGAAATACAAAGGACCTGGAATAGCCAAAACCACTCTGGAAATGAAGAACAAACCTGGAAAGTGAATACTATCTGATTTCAAGAATTATTATAAAGCTCTAATAATTGAAACAACATGGTATTGGCATAAAGATAGACAAATAGATGGACCAAATAAAATTGAGAATCCAGAAATAGGCCTATACATATATAGACAACTAATTTTTACAGAGGAGCAAAAGCAATGCACTGGAGAAAGAATAACCTTTTCAAAAAATGTAGCTGAAACAGCTGGATATTCATAGGCAAGAAAGTGAATTTGAATACACACCTCACACCACATGCCAAATTCACTCAAAACGGAGTATTTACATTTTAAACTGTAAAGCTATACAATTCTTAGGAGAAAATCTTTGTGACCTTGGATTAAGCAAAAATATCTCAGATATGACACCAGAGCTCAATCCATATAAGAAGAAATTGATAACTTGTACTTCATTGAAACTAATTTCTTCTCTTTGAAACACATTGTCAGGAGAATGTCAGGAGAATGAAAAGACAAAGCCACAGACCAGTAGATAATCCTTGCAAAGCCTATATCTGATAAGAGACTTGTATCAAGAACATACAAAGAACTCTAAAAACTCAACAATAACGAACAGCCCATTAAACATGGGCAAAATATTGGAACAGACATTTTATCAGAGAACATCTATAGATGGGAAATAAGCACCTGAAAAGATGTGCAACATCTTTAGTCATTAGGGAAATTCAAATTAAAACCACGGTGAGATACCATTCCACACCTTTGAGAATAGCTGAAATAAAAGACTGATCACACCAAAACTGGGGAGGAACTGGAATCCTCACACACTGCTAGTAGTTGGACCACTTTGTAAAACAGTTTGGCAGTTTCCTAAAAAGTCAAGCAGACATTCACCATATGATCCGGCCATTCCACTCATAGATATTAAGCAAGAGAAAGGAAATATATATGAATACAAATACATGTACACAAATGTTCAGAGCAACTTTATCGATGTCAGACTCAAATTGAAAACAACACAATGTCCACTAACAGATGAATTGTTATGAAAATTATGGCAAATCTCTACGATGGAATACTGCTCAGAAATAAATAAGAATGAACTATTGGAATATGCACAGCATGAGTGAATCTAAAATAATTATACTGAATGAAAGAAGCCATATAAATAAAAAAGGACTTTCTGTATGATTCTATTTATATAAAACTCTAGAAAGTGTGAACTAATCTATAGTGACAGAAAGTAGATGCATGGTGGCCTGGGGCTGGAGAAGCAGAGAGGGATTATTAAGGGGCATGAAGCAACCTTTGGAGGGAATGATATAGTGGCTTTCTTGATTGTGGTGATGGTTTCACAGGTGTATCCATGTGTCAAAACTTATCAAATTGTACAGCTTAAACTTGTACAGTTGTTGTAGGTCAATTATACCTTGATAAATCTGTTTAAAAAGAAGTCCAGTGGGGAAAACAATCAATCTTCCTGGTAGAATGCAGACTGTGCCAGTTTCTGGGGAGGAAACAGGGTCTGGAACTACATGAGCATTTAGCAGCGGACGCCGACATAGACCCTGGACGGTGCATGGGGAGGGTCGGGGCAGTTTCTTCTGAGAGGGCAAGGTTTGAGCACATCCAGAAAGAGTTAACTATGTTTAGAGCTGGGTGGAGGGCAGCTGAGAAGGAAGGAAACGATCCCAGAAAGAGGGAGCAGCTCGTAGGAATGTTTTGAGGTTGGATGGGGTGGGTTGCTCCTAGAGCTTTAGCACAAAATGTATGGATGTTGTATTGCTCAGCTTGTTTCTGCTCAAAGGAGAGGGCCTTTGGGGAAAAATGGGGAAACTGTCATACTCCAAATCTGTGGCCCCCTTGAGTGACCCTCAAGACCTCTTCAATTCATCAGAAAGACCTCCGTAAACTAATCCATCCAGACTCCCGTTGACCACCACTCACCCAAGTCTTGGACAGACTCAGCCTCCAGCCTGAACAGCTCTCGGGGCCCAGTCGCTTCTGCTGAGGGGTTGCCCGATGTGAAGCAGAGTGACCTGATGGGAACAGACAAGGTTGCTGGTACAAGGCCCATCCCTGCCCTGCTCTCCTGGGTGGCCTTGGAAGGCTGCTTAACTGCTCTGGACCTCAGAGTCCTCACTTGCAATGAAGGGTCTACATTATAGATGGTTCTTATTCTCATTCCTGGGCCTTGGAAGGAGACGGAATGAGACCAAGAAAGCGAGATGTCTTTAGGAATGAGAAAGTGGTATTTTAGTACAAAGGTTGTTCACTAAAGCACACTGTCTCCAGATGTGGCCAGCTGCTGTAGAGGCTTTGGTGCCCTGCCTGGTCCCCTGTGTGGAGCCTCTGGGTAAACCTATTCCCAGCTGCTCTGAGGGTGGGCCACTCAACTCTCACAGCTGTGCCCTTCTCTACAGAGAATCACCTCCTCCTTTCTTGGAAATACCTGGGAGGCTATGCCCTCCTTGGGGAGAAGGCTATCTATCCAATGACTAACTGATGGAGGGTGACAAAGCTCTTGCCTTAAGGCAGGACAACTCTGTGGTGTCATTCAAGCTCCAGAACTCTGCGGAATCCAGCTGGGACTAGACTCCAGCTGGGGCCACAGCTTTGCCGGTCCTCTCCATGACGTCCCCTGTTTCATGAACAGCCTCACTCCCTACTGAGAGCATCCCCCCCTTAAATGACTAGCCCAAGAGTCCTAGACAGTCTGCTTCTATGACACCAGCTAAGACCCCAACAGTCTAAGGCTTCTTAATAACAGTTTTAATCATCTTTGCCATAAGCCGTCCTGCTTCAGTCCCACAGGGATGATCCCACCGTCCCCTTTCCCAGAACCTACCTCAGAATGAGGGGGAGTGTGGGGCCTGGGACCTGACTCTCTCCTGAATGCTTTGTTCACCCTCTCTTTTCAAAAAACACATTTCAATAGCTTTAATTTAATCAAAACGTTCTTGACTGAGATCATTAAAGTCTCTGAGAGAGGCATTTAATTCTAAACTCACCATATCCACGGCGTAGCAGTTGAGTAACTGAAAAATCAACTTTATGTCATAATAGTTTGTTAGAATGTTTGTTTACTCTTCATCTGAGACACGCTAATTAAAACAAGAGGCCTTCACAAGCAATCCAGTTAGCAAATGGGATTGGTTAATAGATAAGGGATGGTTGGTAATTACGGGGAAGCCCAATATCCCCACGCACATGGGCTGGGCATCAGAAAGCATTTGGGGAGATTGTGTTGGACGATGGCTGCTCATTGGGGTTCTACCAAAAGCATTTCTTTGGCCATGCCCTCCCTCACCAACACATCTTATGGACATCTCTGAGAAACATTATTTTTGCTGAGTCACCAAATCTTTAACTCATCTTGACAGGATATGATTAAGGACGCTTATGAATTTCTATGTCACTAGGGCTGAGCTATTTCAACTTTCCCACAGACTTGGCTGGAAGTTTGTGGTTCCCACTCCCCCTCTCACCAACTCCTCATTCAGGAAAACAGAGCTGTCCTGGAAGGCACACCCTCTGTCAGCTCCAGGAGACCCTAGCCAGTCCTCCCGGCTTCCCAAGGCTGCCTCAAACAGATGCACCCTTCACAATCTGGGGTCTCATTGCTCACTGATAGTTCAGGAACACCTCCAAACACAGACACCTGGGGGTCTGGAATGCATTCATTAAAGTGCAAAATATCAACCCCTCTGTCCCTCCAGTGACCCCTTCCACACACCCCCATCTTGCCACATCTGCCTTTATGCATAATCGCACACACACAAACAGTTTTCTCCCTACTTCCCTTCCTCACATATCCACGTCCTGATTTCATCCTGCTCGGCTGAAATAAAAGACCGATCACACCAAAACTGGGGAGGAACTGGAATTCTCACACACTGCTAGTAGTTGGACCACTTTGTAAAACAGTTTGGCAAAGTCTCCTTTGCAAACTTTCCTTTGGCAATAGTTCCTCCCTTCAGACCTCTGGGTATACATGCCCATCTTCACCCTCAGCTGCTACAGGCCCTGCTCCCTCCTCGCCCTCCCAGTCCCTGGCTGGGGACCAGGAATCCTCACCTTCCCACAGACTCCTAGATGTCAGCACAAGAAGAAATCTTAGAGGTCATGTGGTCTCACTCACTTTAAAATAAGGAAACTGAGGCAGGGAGACAGTGACTAAGGTTGGAAGGCTAACCCAAGGTCATGGTGCTATTTTTCATATCTAGATAACTAGATAATCTTCATATCTAGATAACTCATAGGCTGATTCTATCCATATTACTAGTCCTTGTGGCCCCTATGTTTTCTTGGCTCTGTAATGCCAAGACTTGGCCTTCCAGATACTAAAAGACTAATACAGGGAGATGTCATTAAGATATACCATGGTTGCATTTTAATGCAAATGTGAATTATGCAAATAAAAAATAGTGTGATAAAAATATTAATAAAGTCTCACTTTTATGTGAAATTTGAAATATGTGAATGTCAAAAACTGTATCAGATGAACATACTGGTCTTGGATTAGGTTCATTTTGTATGTGAGGGCTTTGGGAAGGTCCTATATGTACTATAACTGAGGGGGACTAAGGATCCTAAGGACTTCTTAAGGGCACCAATTCCTGCTGTCTTCTCTAGACCTGGCACAAAGAAGAAGTGCTTGGTAGCTGTTGTAGGTGGGAGGGGAATGAATGATGGATGCTCTTCCCCGCATCTCCCACGCAGAGGCCCCGCAGACTCCAGTCCCAGAGCCTGCCCTGGGCAAGCCAGGCCTGCTGCCTCATGGTGACCTGTGGCAGGACACACCTGTGAGCACGGGGGCCTCTTCTGAGGGGCTGGGCTCTGTAGGGTGGTTGGTCCGTGAGGATGATGGAGTTCACACAGCCTGACTGCTGAGAGATGGTCCAGGAGAACCAGGGTGGGACTCAGGAGTCATCCAGGCCAAGGAGGCCTTCTTGCCTCCATTAGGGGAAACATCCCTGTGACCTCAGCCTTTTCTGTCCAGGAAACGCTGGCCTTTTGAGCTGCCATGACTGGTTTCTGGAAGTCCCCTAGACTGATGTCTGAAACCAACTGCCTGTCTCTTCATTCTCACTGGTATTTGAGTGACTAATTCATCCCAGGTGCTACCCTAAGCCCTTCACAAATATCTCATTTAATTCTCCCAAAATTGCCTGAAGGGGGTAACATCATTTCTGTTTCCCGAACGAGGAAACTGAGGCTCTAAGAGGTGAGGAGGCCTGCATAGATTCCACAGCCGGTCTCTGTTGGAGCTGGGTTTGGAAACCACTGGACTCCAACTCCAGCTGTCTCCCCCGGTTCCCTGCCACACCCTGTTGTGGGCCCCCATGGTTACCTTCACCAGGTAACCAAGCCACTCACCTGGGGTAGATCTCGGGACACTCCTGAGATCAGCTTTCACCTGACCAGAGGGCATATGGCCACCACCACCCCCGGCCCGACGTAACCGAGGCTGAGCCCCTCTGACGGCCAAGTGCCAGTGACCACTTGCCAGGTGACTTTGTAACCCCCCAGGCCACACTTATGCTAGCTCCTGCCTCTTTGCTCACTCCCTCTTTTCGGCTTGGAGTCCCTGTTCCTTCTCTGCCCCAAACCAACCCCATTTTATGGTCAGATTCAATCCCCACCTCACAGCTCTTGAGATCCCAGCTGACTTCTTCCTGTCTGACTCTCCGTGTTGGGGTTTGGCAGCATGTAACGAGTGATGTAAATACAAGTGACACCGATGAGGAAGGCCGACTTGGAATAATTCGACGGGGTCTGTGAGAGCAGAGGGCAGAGGCCTTGTATAAAGGGGTGTCCACTCTTCGTACCAGCTTTTGGTTACCGCATGAAAATATGTTGCCAGATTTGATTTTTAAAAGGATGGTGGAGATCCAGCTTTTGTATGAAACTATTCCATTTTTAATGTAAATTAATTCCTATTTCTAAAACACTGTATATGCCAAGGAAAGCACACCTTTGGGCTGGATTGGGATCACAAACAAACAGTTTGCAACCTGTTTCCAAGAGCATGTGTGGTGGGCATCTGAGCATTGGGCCAGCATCTGAGTCTACATGGCTCCGCGTGATTCCCCCGACTTTCTAGATGGGCGACTTAATTTTCCTACAAGCAAGCCCCTGCCGCCTTTCCAAAAATGAGGAAGGTGTAACTGATCACATTTCCTTTGCTATTCTGGCTCTTAGGGATTTCAGGGCAAAATTGAACTAAATCACAGAAGTTACTTCTACCCTGATTTCTTTCCTTTGTTCTTGTATTTTTACGCTTTCATTGTTAAGTGTTTCTGTGGCAAACCACCACAGAAATGTCATGAAAAAGAGGTAGGGAAGCAGTAAATCAAGACATGAATGAAATAGCTCTTGGGTCAGGAACCATTTCTTTTCCCATTCTTACCTTACCCTTTTCCAGGCACAACTGGGCATGTGTACTTCTCAGGGGTCTTTAGTTGCAAGCAGAAGAAGGCAACTCTGGATGGCATCATGAAACGGGAATATTTTGGAAGAAGGAAGAGGAACTCAGAGAATATAAAGGAAAAAAAAAGAAGTGAAGACCCAGTTTAGGGAAGGATCTGGAACCAGAGCTGCTGCTGGCTGACTCAGACTGTAATCTAGGACTGATGTATTCCAACTGTCATGCCTGCTTCTCAGGACTCAAATTCAGAGTGGTCAGTATTGCTTGGTTAAAATTCCCTCTCTTTATCAGTCTCATCAAGACCCTCACAAAAAAGGGAGAGTGAATTCCCCAGAGGAAAATATGAGTGAAATTTAGGGAAAGAATGGATGTGTTAAATGGATCTCGCTGAAGTGTATTGAACTGAGCCAGACCTGGTGGAGTTGAAGAACCTAGCATGGGAGCATTCATTCATTTCTTTGTTTCGTGTGAATCCAGTGGGACCCATCATAGCTGGAATGAATCATGATCCTGGGAAGGAGCCCTTACTTAAGAAGTCGGACAGAGAAGGAGTCAGAGGCCCCCAGAGCCAATAGAATGTGGCAGGCCTAGCTAGACTGCCCCTTCCACAAGCAGCCCACTCTGTTCACCAGGCCCCTCCCAGGGAACAGAACTACCCTGGCCTTTGCATCCTTCAACTGACCGCATCTTTCCTCGGTGCTCAGCCTCCATGGCTATGTTCTAGCATCCTCAGCCCTGCCCCCAGGTTGCCAAGGCTCTGAGCCCCTCCATAGGCCGTGGGGTTAAAAATTCAAATCAGGAGATCTACGGCTCTAGATCTCAGCTCTGGTTTTTCCAATTTTCAGATTTTGAGCTGGTCTGATTTCCTCTCTTAACCTCCACTTTCTCATGCATAAAATCTGGATAATAATACCAACATTTAAGGGCTGTTGAAAGGATACCTGGGGGGGCTGTATATGAAGATGTTCAAGCAAGCATCCTCTTATTCCACAATATTGACTGAGCGACTATTCTGTCCCAGCCTCTTTCCAGTCTCAGGGGGTGAGTAAGATGGATAATGTCCTGCCCTCCTGGAGAAAGGCAGTAATCACATAAACAAGTAAACACACAGACTATCTCAAAGTGCAGTAAGTACAACAAAGAAAACCAAGCAGGGTGTGGAGAAGCGGAGACCCACCTTCAGGAGGGCAGGGCTTCCTGCCCAGCTGAGGGACACTTTAGGTCCTGCCTCAGTGGCAGAGAGCTGCCTCCCAGAAGTTCCGCCCTTGGTGGGGCAGTATCCACCTGGGAACTAAGTGAGATAGACTAACGGCAGGTCATTTTGGCCCCTGGGGACTTCTGATGGGCAATACTGGCTCCCGAGATCCCTGCATCACAATCCACTCCTTCCTCTGCCCAGCCCTGCTTCTGCTCTCTTCTCTGCACAGAGTCAATCCCTCTTAAACCTCTGGAATCCCAACTCCATCTCTGTGCCTGCTTCCTTCTGGAGAACTCAATCTGACAACAGGGTGGGAGGAAATAGAGCACTTGTGATTCTAGGTTGGGGATTGGGGAGAGACTCTCCGTGCAGATGACATCTGAGCAGAGCCCAGAATGAAGTAAGGGTAGGAGCAATAGGACCACCTGGGGGAGGCTGGGCCAAGGCGGAGCCACATGTGCAAAGGCTCTGGGGAAGGAGGGGGCATGAGCAAAGAGGCCAGTGTGGTCAGAGTGGAGTGGGTGGGAGGGAGTAGTAGGAGATGAGGCCAAAATGAGGACAGTATCCTGGGTCACATGGGCTGTTAGGTCATAAAAATTACTGGCTTTTACTCTGAGTAAAATGGGAAGCCATTTGGGTTTAGAGCTGGCAAGTCATGTGATCTTTTATTTTATTAAAAAAAAAAATTTGTATTGAAGTATAGTTAATTTACAATGTGTTAGTTTCAAGTGTACGGCAAAGCGATTCAGTTTTATATATATGTACATATATATATACACACATACATATACATATATATATATATACTTTTTCAAATTCTTTTCCATTATATGTTATTACAAGATATTGAGTAAAGTTCCCGGTGCTATACAGGACGTCCTGTTGTTTACCTATTTTATATATAGCAGTGCATACATGTTAACCCCAAACTCCTAATTTATCCCTCCCCCACCCCAGCACTATCTTCTTTGGTAAAAACAAGTTTGTTTTCTATGTCTGTGACTCTCTTTCTGTTTTGTAAATAAGTTCATTTGTATAATATTTTAGATCCCACATATAAGTGATATCATATATTTGTCTGACTTAGTATGATAATCTCTAGGTCCACCCATATTGCTGCAAATGGCATTATTTTATTCTTTTTTTATGGATGAGTAATATCCCATTGTATATCTATACCACATCTCCTTTGTCTATTCATCTGTTGACGAACATTTAGGTTGCTTCCTTGTCTTCGTTATTGCGAATAGTGATGCTATGAATATTGGGGTACTTGTATCTTTTTGAATTAGAGTTTTCTCCAGATATGTGCCCTGGAGTGGGATTGCTGAATCATATGGTAACTTTAATTTTAGTTTTTTAAGGACTGTCTTATATTTTAAGTGGAGAACTCCGACTGCAGTATGGCCAGTGGGTTGAGGGCCAGGAGCAGGGGAGAAGGGGATGCAGGGAGAGCTTAGGAGAGTATGTTGGTGATCCTGGGTGTGGGGGCCTGTAGTTACCTGTTAGGAAGCAGAGTTGCAGTCAGAGTGGTTGGTAGGTCTAGAGCAGTCCGTTTCCTTCCTTCCCACAGCGCCGGATCGCAGAGCGATAGTTTCTCCAGCTCATCTGCACAAGGCCCATCTGTATATCACTTCCCACGCTGCTTAATGGGTGTTGATTTCATTCTCCAGAAAGTTTCTCAACCATTTCAGCTGCCAGGCCATCCTCTCTAGCAGAGGGCTGGGCAGAGTCTGTTCCCTTCGACGCAGCAGCTGTAAACTTCAGCCCGGGATGTGGCCTCAGGAGGCTGAGTCTGTCTCTCTCTGATCCTACTCCTTAGACCCCCAGCTCCTTTTCCTCAGATTTCTCTCTGTCACTACTGTGGGCTGCTGGTACTGTGCAAACAGGCCAGCCCACTCAGAGAGGAATCTTGTGAGGCCCCCAGCTCCGGAGCAAATTCCATAATCAACCAGACTGAGTGATGTGTTTAGAAGGCCGAGGCTGATACAAACTGTAATTCACTTTCCCTGGGCGCCCTGCTCTGTAATAAAACCTGGATGTCAGGCAGCCCAGCCAAGAGCTAACATACCTGTCTGAACTAGCCTTGTGCCAATGGAAACGTGTCAGAAAAGGAAAACATTTAGCCAACTGTCTAATGCAAATGGGTTCTTTTCAACCAAATGAAGAATGAACGCCTATACATGGCTATACGAGTACGTTAAATGTTAATACCTAATAAAGCATTGAGCCACTCTTTGGCGTTCTTGAGGTAATGTCCCTGTAAATAAATACAGTGACAAGATTTTAGACCCTGCCTGGGCCACCCAGAGTCGGAACAGGGCAGAGCAGGGGTCATCTCCATCCTGCTGCAGGCATGTGGTACCCAACCCAGGATGCTTACGGACCTAGGGTCAGAGCGTGAAAATGTTCAGCCTTTTCTTCATGGAGTTAAGAGATATTAATTTATAAGTGACCCTGTTTAATCAAAACTTCCATTGAAACACCATTTAGCACAAACCCCATCAACAAATTTCACAATACGTATTTCCCTGCGAAAATAGCCCTATGTTGTCGTTTCCTAGTCAAATACGTATTTAGCCCTCCAAGAATCCTTTTGACTAAGCCAGCAGCTCCAGCAGGCACCATGGTTTAATCGTATATTGTTCTCCGAGTACTAACCCTTTACAAATCATATGACATAAAAAGAAAAATAAGTAACATTGTAAAGACAGTAATGAGAACTGTTGAGCTAAAGTGCCTCTTAAAGAAATGCTAATAAATTCCAGAATTTCTAGTCTTCTGGCAAGCTTTCCATTTAGAACAAAATCAGTGATCAATGGCTGCAACGAGCCGGCATCAGGCTTGCATGCCTCTGGAGCAGGGAAAACTCATAGACGAAAGATGACATTTCAGGAAAAAAAGCTGACATTGAGTCCATCACTGTCATCGCTTCTGCCATAAAGCAGCTTCAAATATTAAAACATTTTTCATCTGTGCTGCATTATTGGCACCAGAAATTGTTTTCTCTCTGTCTGGTGCGCACTTGAACTGCAGCAGCGCTCCCAGGAGACTCAGGATTGTTACCAAGGCCTCATAACATATCGGCAGTTGACGTGGTGGTGTTCCTGTACACTTGCCACTCACATGGAGCTTCCCTCCCCCAGCCCGCAGGCGCACTGGGACACTGGGCCCACGACCCGCCCTCCAGGACCTGAGAGCCAAGGGGCGGCTGCCGGGCGCGAGGCTGGATGCACACCCGCCCCCGTGGCTCCCCAGGGTTGCAGCTGGACTTCCTCTGGCCACGCCCCGTCCCGCCCTTGTCCCGTCTGGCCCCCAGGCTGCCCGGGCTCAGACCTGGCCTCTCTCCGGCAGCCCCAATCGCAGGAGGATTTCACAGCCCTTTGGAGTTACAGGCTTTGGCTGCAGAGGAAGTCTTTAACACCAGGCAGGCATAAGCTGTTTGCCTTTCATTATCGCGGTTCTGTCTTAAGATTCAGGGAGATAAGGATGGACTGCTTCCGTGCCCATTCTCACGGCGCTCACTGTTTAGACAGTGACAGATATGCCAGCCTGGAGGGGTGCACATGGCCCAATGTTAGAGGCCCATGTCTTGGAAGGGATCACGCAGCAGGAATGTGTGTGCCCTGGATGATTGGCGTTACCAGGGGTCACTTTGACTATAAAGATGCTCCTTGGGGGCCCTGCCTGCTCTCCCTGCATGGAAGCCCCAGGGGGGCATTGTGCCCTGAACTCGAAGGCAGACAGGGTGTGTACAGGAGAGAGGAGGCACCTTGCGCCAATCCTAAGAGGACTGACCCCAGGCCCCGGGGAGCTTTCATGCATGTGTGGCCATTGCCCACCCCAACCCCTCCCAGCCCTCACCCTAAAACTTCGTCAGGATGTCTTTTTTCTCTCCATGGGTTCCATGAGGGAACCCAGCCCTATGGCAAGCTCATCCTTTCCCAGGGGAAACCGTTCTTAGGGGGCTGGTCTGGCCGAGACGATTTCTGCATGTCTGGGGCGTGGGGTTAGAGAGGGAAGGGTGGCCGGTGGATGCCAGGGCCCCTGAGTGTCCTGACCAGGGCTATGCTCGTGTGGCCTTTGGGCTGCTTGGCTTGGCTGGAGTGGGGGCACCCTGCCCGGACAGTCAGGGGCAGAGCAGGCAGGCGAACTGCTTTCTCAGATTTCAGGGCATTAAATAATAAATATTTTAATTCGGATTAAAATCAGAGAAAAAAATAAGCATTGAGGGTCCAAGATTCTATTTGTCATTACATCGATGCAGTTGTAAAATAGAATTTTGAATATTTTTTACGAGCAAGAGGACCACGAAGACAGAAGTGGCTCTAGGGCCCTGTGAGAGTGGGGCAAACAGCCAGTGCTGGGTGGTGGGGTTGGGGTCTCCAAAGCCTGGAGGTGTGTAGAACCACTGAGGAGGTCCTGCAGCAATGCCTTCATGCTTGCTCTCAGAGCCAGGCCAGTCAGGCCTCTGAACTGGACCCTCAGGGTGGGAGGAGGGGTGGGGGGGCTGGTTCGAGGGAGGCCTGGGCTCCGGTCCGTCATTCACTTTGCTCAGCTGGAGAGTGGAAGCCAGAGGCATTTGTATCCCACAGACCCTCTCCCTACTGTAGAGGGTATGGCCAGTGGGTTGAGGGCCAGGAGCAGGGGAGTAGGGGATGCTACTCCGAGATGCTGGGACACCCCAGCCTGTGCTCCAGGGAGCTGTGGTCCAGTAAGGAGATATAATGAGTCTATAAAGAATTGCATTTTGGGAAAAATGTGATGGGTTGCAAGAGACAACAGGTGTGATCCCGCTGGCATGATGGGGTGCTTCCTGGGGACGGCCCTTGAGATGAGCCTGCAGGGAAGACCTGTGTCAGTGGGAGGGCCTGTGAAACACCATCGGACCACTGACCACGGGGAGAGGCTAGAGCAACTTGAAAACCTAGGTGTCCCCAACTTCCAAACTCAGCAGACATTTCCCCAGCAGACACTCTCTGTGCCTTCCTGCCCATGTCTCTGCTCTGGCCTCTCCCCTTCAGCAGAGTACCCATCACCTATCACCCATCTCTCAGGTAGGATCACTCCAGTTGGTTCTACCACCAACTTGCTGGGTAACTTCAAACTCAGCGTTTAACCCCACAGAGGCTTTTCTTTTAAATTGGAGTATGATTGCTTTACAATGTTGTGTTAGTTTCTGCTGTACAATGAAGTGAATCAGCTATATGTATACATATATCCCATCCCTCTTGGACCTCCCTCCCACACACACCCCCATCCCACCCATCTAGGTCATCACAGAGCACGGAGTTGAGCTCCCTGTGCTATACAGCATGTTCCTACTACCTACCTATTTTACACATAGTATTGTATATATATTCATCCTAATCTCCCAGTTTGTCCCACTCTCCCCTTCCCCATCCCCATGTCCATGTGTCTGTTCTCTACATCTGCATCTCTATACCTGCCCTGGAAGTAGGTTCATCTGTACAATTTTTCTAGATTCCACATATTTGCATTAATATATGGTATTTGTTTTTCTCTTTCTGACTTACTTCACTCTGTATAACAGACTCTAAGTCCATCCACATCTCTACAAATGACCCAATTTCAGTCCTTTTTACGGTGGAGTAATATTCCACTGCATATATGTACCACATCTTCTTTATCCATTCATCTGTCGTTGGACATTTAGGTTGTTTCCATGTCCTGGCTATTGTAAATAGTGCTGCAATGAACATTGGGGTCCATGTGTCCTTTTGAATTATAGTTTTCTCAGGGTATATGCCCAGTAGTGGGATTGCTGGATCATATGGCAACTCTAGTTTTAGTTTTTTAAGGACCCTCCATACTGTTCTCCATAGTGGCTGTATCAATTTACATTCCCACCAACAGTGCAAGAGGGATCCCTTTTCTCCACACCCTCTCCAGCATTTCTTTTTCATAGATTTTTTGATGATGGCCATTCCGACCAGTGTGAGGTGATACCTCATTGTAGTTTTGATTTGCATTTCTCTAATGATTAGTGATGTTGAGCATCTTTTCATGCGCCTCTTGGCCATCTGTATGTCTTCTTTGGAGAAATGTCTATTTAGGTCTTCCGCCCATTTTTTGATTGGGTTGTAGAGGCTTATTTTCTCACTTGTTAACCGGAGCTCGTGGTTCCCTAGTATACTGTGGGTCCTTAATACACAGTAACGACTCTGAGGAAGCATCGAGAAATCAACAGGTGCAAGCCTTCACACTGGGCTGCTTTCTCACTCACTTTGCAGACCCCTCCTTCCCTTCCTGCTTTTTGGCATTCTACACTTTTCAGGTATTTTTCCTAGTGACCAGACCTTCAGCACCACCCCTTAAACTCCCGACTCTCCTAGAATGCGCATCCACTGGCCAAGGAGCAATCCAGGTGCTGGGAACCCACCCTTTATCCCAGGAAAGTGTGACGTTTGCCTCTCCAGGGGCGTGGGGGGAAGGGTGGGGTGAGCCCTCACCCTGACTCCGAGGTCTGTGGCGCCCCCAAGAGCAGAGCAGAGCCCTGGCAGGGGTGGGAGGTAGGGGAGAGGAAGGGCTCCTTCTGCATCTCCACCAGCCAGCACGCAGGGTTCAGGGCAGGCTGAAAGTGGGGCAGGCAGAACCCTGGCAGCCAGGCCAGGTTGGCTTGGGGGAACAGGAGGGGGCGCAGCCAGGTGTGGGGAAGGCGAGCATCTGGCTCCCACTGCTGCCCAAGCACATCCTGCCTTCCTTGCCTTTAATAAGCATCCCCACAGCAGAGGAGCAGCAGATACAAAGAGGCTGGGTTTTGGCAGTTCAGGCGAGCGGAGGGTGGATTATCAGGGCATTTGGAAGAAGGGGAAGGGAAGGAAAAGTGCGCGAGACGGGAGACCACACAGGGAGACAGCGCACAGAGCCCCACAGCCATCTGCCGCCACTTTACATGCCGCTCCAGAAACTGACAGACACTCCTTTAGCAAGGCCCAGGCCCGTCAGATGAGTCAATCAATCAAAAAAATTCTTATGAAACTTAATCATAGAGGGTCGTGTTAGGGAGTGGGGAACAGATTAAATTACCACGGTATTAGATACGGGAAATGATTTCTGTCAAAACCATCTTTACTGCAATTATAATATGTTAATTATGTATTTCATTAAGTAAGTGGATTAGAGTCTGCACAGATGAAATCATGTGGAGGCTTTGAATCACTTGCCGAGCACGGTGGGAGGACTCCCGTGCACGGAACCCAGTTAATTTGGAAAACTTTCACAGGCTAAATGTGATTGTTTCCCTTCTTTTGTGACCCAGGCCCCCTGCCCCAGTGGAGGAGGTCCAGGGCTCCTGCACTGCGAAAGGAGTGCCCAGGGGCTGTCTCCTGGCGCTGGATCCACAGATGAGGCCCCTGTGTTGGGAGCCGGTAGGGCAGCTTTCTGCCTTGATTCTCCAGGCATCCAGTGAACAAGGCTATGCTGCGGGCCTCCAGCGGGCTGGGCGCCTCCGTGCGCTTGCCCATCTGCTGGCGAAGTCTGGCAAAGTCCTCACGAGGTTCACAGCCAACAGGCCATCGGTGCAGAGAGAGGACCACCACAGCAAAGCCACTACGTGGCATCCTGTGTGGATATTCTGACCCCTCATGGTGTGCATCCGACTTTCCCATTGACCTTGCCCATTGGAGGAGAGCTTGGAGGAGCTGAAGTGGCATCTCCTTGCAGTGCAGAAGGCAGTGATGGGCAGAAGGGCCCACAACCACAAGGCAGACACAGCCAGATGTTTTCCAGCACACATCCCAAGACACCTTGTTTGATCTTCTCTTCCAGGGCCCTGCTGTTCCAGTAAGCCACAGGGAGCAGGGCTGTTTAGCCAGCTGGTTTCCAGGCACCATTGTCTGTGGGGCTGAAGCCAGGAAATGGGTCGAGGGCAAGCCTGGACCACCAAAGTCCCCTTGGACCATCACGGTATGTACTGTCCCTCTCTCGGCTCCAAACTTGCCATCTGGTGGGACTGCCTCTCTCAGCTCCAGTTCAAGGGCACAGAGGTCAGTTCAAGGACACGGAGGTCACCAAGGAGCAAACCCTCTACCCCTCTTCAGCCCCCACCCACCATTCTCCTCTGGTTCTGAAGCCCCTCCGAGATTTGAGAGGTAGCTGAGCCATCAAGAAATGAAAATAAGAGTTAATAATTTTTTCAAAAAGAGGAGGTGTCCAGTGCCTATAAATGCCCTGGGTCCCTCAGAATTTGGCTATGAGTAAGAACCACAAGGGAGTTTTGACAAACGGAAGGTAGAAGAGGAGGCAGGCAAACGGGGCCTGCTGGGAGTGCATGGCAGCGTAAGTGACGGGAAAGGTTGGCTGGTTTGATGAAAACCCCATCAGCCTCTCCGGGGAGATATTACTTTCCTCATTATTCCACTGATTGGCCTTATTTCATCTGAAGAATGCCACACATTCCTTAAGGCCTGGCAAGCCTCTTTAACAATATACAGAAAAAAAAAAATATCTATCTCCTCCTTAATCGAAACAACAAGGAAATTAACACGAGTCATCTTCTTCCTCAGGGATCAGTTGAAAGACCCACCCAAGCCCCTTTCTTCTGACCCAGCCACCCACTCTTCAACCCTCCAAATTATACGATAAATTGCTTAAATGTTGTACACATAGGATGGTCATGGGAGGACTTTGTTCTCCGATATGGCAACGGCTGAGAACATTTTATAAATCCCATAAGGAGAACAAAGGCTCAGCTGGGCCCCCACTTCCTCCCTTTGCACAGAAGCAAAATCCTAATGTGATTGGACGATTCAGGAAGAATGCAGTTTTTCGGGAGAGTTTGTCCTGATACAGGAGAATCAGCATCGTTCCTCACGCTGCAGAGCTTTGCTTGTCAGCACAACAACGGGGAGGGAAGTACAAAACACACTCGTGAAATTCAGACTCAGCCTGGCATTATCAATGGCCTGGAGCTTGCAATGACTGTTAATTAAGTGCATTTTTTCATTATTCTTTAGCAAAGAGGTAAGATTTAATGATGTAAGTTAACAATGGATAATAATTTAAAGTCGTGACAATAGTTTAATTATTCGCACACATACAAAAGTTAACTTCATAACTTATTTCTTTGTAAGAACAAGTTCATTTAAAATATTTTGAACTGTGCATGCAATTATCACTTAGACTCTTTCCTTCATGGCTTTGTAGAGACAAAAAGTCAATTCTGCCTATAAATTTCTCACTAGACAGTTCTACAGACTAAGAATTCTGTCTCACCAAAAGAAAAAAAAAAAGGTAAAAGAAAAGTCCCACTGTTGAGTTTTGCTTAGAATTTCCTAAGGATTCAAGAATGGGATGGGTGGTTCCATATTACTGTGTCTTTCCATTCGAATAGGAACCAAACCCCCCTAAACAAGGATGTGTGTGTGTGTGTGTGTGTGTGTGTGTGTGTGTGTGTGCGCATGTGATGGTTGATCCTGTCCTTTGTTAGCCATCCCAGAAGGCCTGATTTCCATTTCTCCAACATGACCGTCGAGAGTTAGAGATGGTGCATGTGTGGGGGTGGGGTTGGTGTACAGCTTCAGGGTGACTGGAAAAGAAAAGAAGGATAAATAAGGACTGGAATTGGGGGATATCCCCTTGAGTCCAAAGCCTTTGGATGGTCTTGGGATGATATAACTCTAGTCTGACTGAGTACCAAAGCCATCAAACCTTACCTCGGACTTTCAGGTGCGCCCAAGCTCCAGGGCTCTGGGATGGAGCCAGCACCATCTCAAGGTACTAGGATTCCTGACTGGAAATGCAGGAGGACCTCCACAATTATTCCACCCCTCCTGAATTATCTGTCATGTGAAAAGGCAGAATTCAACCATGCCCAGTGACCCATCCATCTCAGGTCCTCACTTGCTCTTTGCTCCCTAGCTGCTGCAAAACCCCTTGATGGCAGACAGCAGCTCCAGGGCATTTACAAAACCCAGTGGAGAGGCACCTGGGGCACCATCATCAGACCCATGGCTTCATGCTCTTGTCTTGAAAGGAAGCATCTCAAAATCCTGCTAGAACCAAAGAAGTGAAACTACAGTTACATCATCACAGTGCCAGTGTTCAATTAAAAATGCTACAGTATCATCAAAAACACGTAGATAACTTTTTCAAACCACCCAATACCCATATATTGTTGAACATGTGGTTAATCAAATATAACAAGTCCATCCTGTCTTTGTTTTTGATTACCTACTCCTCAATGTAATAATCTCATTGGACAGTTTTATCGGTTGGGAAATTTTTGACTAAAATAATAGTAATCCTACCTTTGAAGGTCAACTGTTTACCATGGCCTGGTGTCACATAGCTACAGCTGATGATACTGTATAATGTATAAGATAGTGACGTAGAAAGACCAGTTTTCTACCATGATTGCTTTACATAGACGATTTGCAAAGACTGTAACATAGCACTCAATATTCCTACTGAAAAATGTAGACCCTGGCCTACAGTCCTTGATAATCTAGAGACCCATTCTCCAAAACAGAAAAGTTATGCATGAATTTTAGTGCCCTCCCCCTCCTCTTAGTTGAGTTATAAGCATAGGAATTTGTGGAGGGACACTCATTTGAGCTGAGAGTGAAATGCCACTGGGGTCTTTGGGAGAATACTGTTGTCTGTCTTCTCTTCCAGAATGTGAGCCCAGGACGGCAAGGGCTGTTTGTCATGGTAGCATTCTTGTTTGTCATGGTAGCATGTGCCTCAAACAGTGTCTGGCCCGTAGTGGGTATTCAGTAAATATCTGTTGAACTCATGAATAGATATGTGTGTGTTCAGTTTGTTGGTTGTGAGATGATCTTTCCCTCCCTTAATCTAGTAGGCTTGTTGACACAACTGATCTGATTATAAGCCCATAACCTGCCACAGATAGAGTTATTGGCCCAATTTGCTTGCCCCTCCCTGTGTTCAGCTCTTTGCCAAATGGGTTTGTAGTTCCCCCCATTAAAGAGGTGGAGTGAATTTCCCCACCTATTGACCTTGTGTTTGACCAAGAGCCTGGCTTTGGCCAATGGAATGAGGTGGAAGGGACATTGTGCCAATTCTGAGCTTCGAACTTGAGAGGCCTTGTGTGTTTCTGCTCACTTCTTGCACTGCTGTCATCACCATGAGGAGAACATGTCCAGGCTAGCTTGCTGGTTCAAGGAGGAAAATGCAAGACACTTAGAGAAGAGGCACCCAGCTGAGCTCAGCCTAGCTAGGCTGAACCCCAGCCAACACATGGCCACATGAGCTATATAAATGCTTACTGTACACCATTGATATCATGTTCTTGTTTATTAGGCAACAGTGCAAGTGGATACATGGTCTTGTCCCAACCGGGTAGCAATCTGTCCCCTGGACGGATGATCCTGCACATGATACACTGAGTTGGCCAAAATGACCAGAGTAGACATGCTTGTGTCAAAGCCAGGACATCTGCCCTTCATCCCTCAATAGACAGCAGGGAAGACAGAAGAGAAGCAATCCTGCAGAGTGAGCTGGAGAAGTGTCGGGCACCGTTCTCGACACTTCCCATGCATTGTCTCATTTAGTCCACAAGGCTGCTGTGTCCCCACTTCACAGATGAAGATGCTAGGCTTACTGAGGGGCACTACTTACCCCAGGCCCCACAGCTGGGAAGAGAAGTCTGGAAAGAGTCTCTTCACTGTGGTCCTCAGAGACCATGCCAAAGAGAAGGACCAAGTCTGTTTGTAATCAGAGTAAATGGGAGAGAGCAGAGCTAACCCACTGGTGAAGATCAAGTGAGATTGCCTCTCTCAAGTCCAGTTCAAGGACATGGAGGCCACCAAGGAGCAAACCCTCTGTCCCTCTGCAACACCCCCCCCCCCACCGCCAACCATTATTCTTTGGTTCTGAAGCCCCTCTAAGATTTGAGGAGCATAAAGGACCATAAAGAAAAGAAAATAAGAGTTAATAATTATTTTTCAAAAAGAGGAGGTATCCAGCAGCCATAAATGTCCTAGGTCCCTGAGCATTTGCAGTCTCACCCACCCTCTACACCCACTCCCTTCCCTAGAGTGGCCTGAAGTAAGTGGCTTTGGCCTCATTTAGACACGGTACCGTACTCTCCCAGGAACTGTGTTACTCTCTGTCCTAGAACCCTTTGTATTCCTGCCCTCTTATGTGCCTTAGATAACCTCCTCCAACACGGATAAGGGACATTGTATAAGGGATATTGGAATTCTGCCTTCAAGATGATAACATTTTTAAAACAAAGACATAACCATAAGTCCAACTTGTTTCTTTGCCAGGCTCTCCAAACACAGTTTTGTTGTGTGAAAGTGATCATTCCCTTGAGAAATGGAATAATTGGGACTTGAGTTTGATGCTGCATTTTTCTCTATCACTCGTTCATACAGTAGACTTCTACTGAGTGCCCACTGTGACCTGGGCAGCCTGCTCAGGCCTAAGGGTCCAGAGGTGTCCTCTTAAAAATGTGCCCTTTAGTTAGCAAGCATTTCAGAATAGACACCATTTATCATCACTGCTCATTGAAAGACTTCAGGTGGCTTTCAGACATGAGCCTAACTCCTCAGCTTCTTCTGCCCCTCATGACTCAATATGTAACCTACCTTCCAGATCTCTACCTTTTGCCACATTTGGTTTCCTTGTCCCAGATGCCCTCCTCCATTTCTCTCTACTTGGAAAGATCCTACATGTTTTCCAAGATGCCAAGACAAAGGCCTTTGTGATGATTAATTTTATGGGTCGACTAGACTAGGCTGATGGATGACCAGATAGCAGCTCGTAAAATACTACTCCTAGGTGTGTCTGTGAGGGTGTCCTGGAAGACATTAGCATTTGAATCAGTAGACTGAGTAAAGATCGTCCTCATCAGTGTGGGTGGGCATCATTCAATCTGTTGAGGGCCTGAATTGAACAAAAATGTGGAGAAAGGGCAAATTTGCTCTCTGTTTGAACTGGGACGGGCATCTTCTCCTGCCCTTGGACACTGGCACTTCTGGTTCTCAGGCCTTCAGACTTGGATCGAATTATACCTCTGGTTTCCTGGGGCTTCTGCTTGCAGGTAGCAGAGTGTGGGACTTCTCAGCCTTCGTAATCCGGTAAGCCAATTCCTATAATAAATCTCCTATAATATTGTAATATATCACATATATGTATATATATACATACATATATATCCTATGAGTTCTGTTTCTCTGGAAAATCCTGACTAATAATACAGCCCTAAAGTTCAAGAGGTCTTTCTTCTCTCACTCCCTGGAGCAGAACTCATCACAGCCCCTTAATGACACCATTATGAATGATACGTGCTCTATTGCATTTGAATACATCCTGAATAATGATCTATTGCATTACATCTGTCTCACCTATTGAAGTGTGGACCACTTGAGGTTGGGGGCCATGTAGTAAAAACCTCAGCTCCTGGCACATAGTAAATATGCCATAAAAATAAATGAGCAGATGTGATTCACATATTTAATCTGCTTGTTTGTCTACTTCCCACTAGACTGCATGCTCCAAGAAGACAGGAGGCTTTATCAGTCGCATTTAATAACAGTGTCTAGCACATAATCGGTGCTTAATAAAGATTGTTAGCTGAATGAATGGCTAGGAGCAGGGAGAAAGTGAGATTTTTCAGAATTTAAGTAATAGTAATCCCAGTCTCCAAATGTTGCATTTTCCTGAGGGAGTCTTCCCTATTCTAATGACCACTGCTCTCTGTATAAAAACACCCAGGATATTCCCAGCGTGGCAGGACCTCCTACCTCCACCAGTCCTGGTTGGTCAGGAGCATGGGCAGATATCAGATAAACATCCACGGTGTCTACTGAGAGTGAAGAGACTTTCATTCCTGGATCATTATCCACCCGCAGAAACACAAAGATCTTTATGCAAACACCAACTCTTCTGGTGATCATACCTCTGGAAATGATGTTATGAGGCCAGGAAATTTATTTCCTGCATTGCAAAAATCATTCCTGGTGTCATCAGTGTCAAAGCCAACTGGTTCATGGATTTCTTTTTCTTTTTTTCATATATATAGATATATGAAATATATCATATATATATCACATACATATATATGATAAAGAGCAATGCTTTTTGTGAGTTAAGCCTAACAAAATGTGATGAAATAAAAGTTCACCCTTTGGAATAAGTGTCATGGCTTAACACAAGCAACCAGCCTTTGCTCCTTCCTTTGTCACGACTTGTAAGCAAGAAGCAGAGGGTTGCTGGGTATACAGGCACCTTCTGCTACCCCATGTGACCAGGCCAAAATGTGCTTCTTGTAGTGGCTACGAGACTGAAGGAAAAACAGGCACTTTCCTGCCTGGTAGCAGAGTCATAAATTGGTATGACCATTTCAGAGAGCAATCTGGCTGTAGGTATTGAACTGAAAATATGCTGACACTCTAACCCAGCAATTTTCTTGTAGGAATTTAATTTAGAGAAACTCTGTTATAGATACAGGGAAAGACCCATATGAGAAGTGCATTGCAGGGATGCTTTTGTAATACAGGGAAATGGCAACAAACTGACGTCAGTAGAGTAGTGTATAAAAAATTTTTGCTATCTTCAAAGAGTGGAGTACTATATAGTAGCTAAACTGTGTGAACTAGAGTGAGAGGCAGGCCAAATCTGTGCCACCTGTTTTTGTAAATAAAGTTTTATTGGAAGACAGCTACACCCATTCATTTATATACTGTCTATGACAATATTCACATAGTCACCGCTTTTGCCCTAGACACAAAGAATTGAGTAAATGAGACAGCGCCTATATGACCTGTAGAGCCTAAAATATTTACTATCTGGCCTTTTTCAGAAAAAGTGTGCTGATCCCTTTTTAAATAGAGCTGCATAGCTCACCACAGCTAGAGAGGGAAAATAGTGTTGAAAGGAAAAGGGCGGATTTTGGCTTGATATGTTACGACATTATTTATGTGAATTAAACACATATATAGAATATATGGCTAAAGAATATATGGCTATGCACATAAGTATGTGGAAGTGGCACCAATGGACTGGAAGGATGTCAACCTAGTTCATCATTCTTTTTTTATTAATATTACATTTTATTGACTTAAGAGATACTGAAAATATTTGCATCACAAGTAAGATTATATTATAAAAACATAGTGCCAGGGGGCTTCCCTGGTGGTGCGGTGGTTGGGAGTCCACCTGCCGATGCAGGGAACATGGGTTCGTGCCCCGGTCCGGGAGGATCCCACGTGCCATGGAGCGACTGGGCCCATGGGCCGTGGCCGCTGGGCCTGCGCGTCTGGAACCTGTGCTCCACAACGGGAGAGGCCACAGTAGTGAGAGGCCCGCGTACCGCAAAAAAAAAAAACAAAAAAAAAACATAGTGTCAGTGCCATAGTAGGAAATAATATGGAAATGAATAAGGTTTATCATTCATTGGTGGTTTATAAAATTCAAAACAAAGATCAAAGAGTTAATATTCTGACACACTAGGCATAGCTCCTTAGAAATCCTTGAGGGTTCCTTTTTTTAATTGAAGTTATAGTTAATTTAGAATGTTAATTTCAAGTGTACAGCAAAGTAATTCAGTATACATATACATGTTCCTTTTCAGATTCATTTCCATTACAGGTTATTACAAGATATTGAGTATAGTTCCCTGTTGTTTACTTATTTTATGTATAGTAATGTGTATATGTTAATCCCAAACTCCTAATTTATCTCTCCCACACACCACCTCCCCAGCCTCGTTATCCACTTTGGTAACCATAAATTTGTTTTCTATGTCTGCAAGTCTGTTTTGTAGATAAGTTCATTTTTTAGATTCCGCATATAAGTGATATCATGTATTTGTCTTTCTCTGTCAGACTTATTTCACTTAATATGATAATCTCCAGGTCCATCCATGTTGCTGCAAATGGCATTATTTCTTTCTTTTTTATGTCTGAGTAATATTCCATTGTGTTTACATACCACATCTTTATCCATTCATCTGTTGAAGGACATTTAGGATGCTTCCATGATTATTGTAAATAGGGCTGCAATGAACGTTAGGGTGCATATATCTTTTCAAATTATGGTTTTCTCTGGATATATGCTCAGGAGTGGGATTGCTGGATCATATGGCAACTCTAGTTTTAGTTTTTTAAGGAACCTCCATACTGTTTTCCATAGTAGCTGCACCAATTTACATTCCCACCAACCACATAAGAAGGGTCCTTTTCCTCCACACCCTGTCCAGCATTTATTATTTGTAGACTTTTTAATAATGGCCCTTCTGACTGGTGTGAGGTGATACCTCATTGTAGTTTTGATTTGCATTTCTCCAATAATTAGCAACATTGAGCAGCATCTTTTCATGTGTCTGTTGGTCATCCATATGTCTTCTTTGGAGAAATGTCTGTTTAAGTCTTCTGCCCATTTTTTGATTGGGTTGTTTGTTTTTTTGATATTAAGCAGGTTAAGCTATTTGTGTATTTTGGAAATTAATCCCTTGTTGGTAGCATCTTTTGCAAATATTTTTCCCAGTCTGTAGGTTGTGTTTTCATTATGTTTATAGTTTCCTTTGCTGTGCAAAAGCTTTTAAGTTTAATTAGGTCCCGTTTGTTCACTTTTGGTTTCATTTTCATTAGTCTAGGAGACAGATCCAAAAAAATATTGCTGTGATTTATGTCAAAGAGTGTCCTTCCTATGTTTTCCTCTAGGAGTTTTATAATATCTGGTCTTCCATTTAGGTCTTTAATTCATTTTGAGTTTATTTTTGTTCATGGTGTTAGAGAATGTTCTAATTTCATTCTTTTACATGTAGCTGTCCAGTTTTCCCAGCACCACTTATTGAAGAGACTGTCTTCTCTCCATTGTATATTCTTGCCTCCTTTGTCATAGATTAGGTGACCATAGGTGCGTGAGCTTATCTCTGGGGTTTCTATCCTGTACCATTGATCTATATTTCTGTTTTTGTGCCAGTACCATACCACCTTGATTACTGTAGTTTTGTAGTATGGTCTGAAGTTGGGAGCCTGATTTCTCCAGCTCTGTCTTTCTTTCTCAGGATTGCTTTGCCTGTTAGGGGTCTTTTGTGTTTCCATACAGATTGTAAAATTTTTTGTTCTAATTCTGTGAAAAAATGCTATTGGTAATTTGATAGGGATTGCTGCATTGAATCTGTAGATTGCTTTGGGTAGTATGGTCATTTTCACAATATTGATTCTGATCCAAGAACATGGTATGTCTCTCCATCTGTTTGCGTCATCTTTGATTTCTTTCATCAGTGTTTTATAGTTTTCTGAGTACAGGTATTTTGCCTCCTTAGGTAGTTTTTTCCTAGGTATTTTATTCTTTTTGTTGCAATGGTAAGTGGGATAGTTTCCATAATTTCTCTTTCTGATCTTTTGTTGTAAGTGTATAGGAATGCAAGAGATTTCTGTGCATGAATTTTGTATCCTGCTATTTTACCAAATTCATTGATTAGCTCTAGTAGTTTTCTGGTGGCATCTTTAGGATTATCTATGTATAGTATCATGTCATCTGCAAACAGTGACAGTTTTACTTCTTCTTTTCCAATTTGTATTCCTTTTATTTCTTTTTCTTCTCTGATTGCCATGGCTAGGACTTCCAAAACTATGTTGAATAGTGATGAGAGTGGACACCCTTGTCGTATTCCTGATCTTAGAGGAAAAGCTTTCAGTTTTTCACCATTGAGAATGATGTTAGCTGTGGATTTGTCCTACATGGCCTTTATTATGTTGAGGTAGGTTCCCTCTATGCCCACTTTCTGGAGAGTTTTTATCATAACTGGGTGTTGAATTTTGTCAAAAGCTTTTTCTGCATCTATTGAGATGATCATATGGTTTATATTCTTTAATTTGTTATAGGGTGCATCATTTTGATTGATTTGCATATATTGAAGAATCCTTGCATCCCTGGGATAAATCCCACTTGGTCATGGTGTATGATCCTTTTAATGTGTTGTTGGATTCTGTTTGCTAGTATTTCATTGAGGATTTTTGTGTCTATGTTCATCAGTGATATTGGCCTGTAATTTTCTTTTTTTGTGATATCTCTGTCTGGTTTTGGTATCAGGGTGGTGATTCCCTCATAGAACGAGTTTGGGAGTGTCCCTCCCTCTGCAATTTTTTGGAAGAGTCTGAGGAGAATAGGTGCTGGCTTTTCTCTAAATGTTTGATAGAATTCACCTGTGAAGCCATCTGGTGCTGGGCTTTTGTTTGTTGGAAGATTTTTAATTACAGTTTCAATTTCATTACTTGTGATTGGTCTGTTTATATTTTCTATTTCTTCCTGGTTCAGTCTTGGAAGGTTGTACCTTTCTAAGAATTTTTCCTTTTCTTCTAGGTTGTCCATTTTATTGGCATATAGTTGCTTGTAGTAGTCTCTAATGATCCTTTGTATTTCTGCAGTGTCAGTTGTAATTTCTCCTTTTTCATGTCTAATTTTATTGATTTGAATCCTCTCCCTTTTTTTCTTGTTGATTCTGGCTAAAGGTTTATCAATTTTGTTTACCTTCTCAAAGAACCAACTTTTGGTTTTATTGATCTTTGCTACTGTTTTCTTCCTTTCTATTTTGTTTATTTCTTCTCTGATCTTTATGATTTCCTTCCTTCTACTAACTTTGGGGTTTATTGTTCTCCTTTCTCTAGTTGCTTTAGGTGTAAGATTAGATTGTTTATTTGAGATTTTTCTTGTTTCTTGAGGTGAGATTGAATTGCTATAAACTTCCCTCTAAGAACTGCTTTTGCTGTGTCCCATAGGTTTTGGGTCATTGAGTTTTCATTGTCATTTGTTTCTATGTATTTTTTAATTTCCTCTTTGTTATCTTCAGAGATCTCTCAGTTATTTAGTGATGAATTGTTTAGCCTCCATTTGTTTGTGTTTTTTACAGTTTTTTTCCTGTAATTGATTTCTAATCTCATAGCACTGTGGTCAGAAAAAGATGCTTGATATGATTGCAATTTTCTTAAATTTACTGAGGCTTGACTTGTTACCCAAGATGTGATCTATCCTGGAGAATGTTAACAATTATAAATATTTATGCACCTAACATAGGAGCACCTCAATACATAAGGCAAATGCTAACAGCCATAAAAGGGAAAATTGACAGTAACACGATAATAGTGGGAGACATTAACACCCCACTTGCACCAATGGACAGATCATCCAGACAGAAAATAAATAAGGAGACACAAGCTTTAAATGACACAATAGACTAGGAAGACTTAATTGATATTTATAGGACATTCCACCCGAAAGAGGCAGGATACACTTTCTTCTCAAGTGCACAGAGTTGCTCTTGAAGGCAGAAGAAACACACCTCAGCCACAGTGTCAGTTGTAATTTCTCCTTTTTCATGTCTAATTTTATTGATTTGAATCCTCTCCCTTTTTTTCTTGTTGATTCTGGCTAAAGGTTTATCAATTTTGTTTACCTTCTCAAAGAACCAACTTTTGGTTTTATTGATCTTTGCTACTGTTTTCTTCCTTTCTATTTTGTTTATTTCTTCTCTGATCTTTATGATTTCCTTCCTTCTACTAACTTTGGGGTTTATTGTTCTCCTTTCTCTAGTTGCTTTAGGTGTAAGATTAGATTGTTTATTTGAGATTTTTCTTGTTTCTTGAGGTGAGATTGAATTGCTATAAACTTCCCTCTAAGAACTGCTTTTGCTGTGTCCCATAGGTTTTGGGTCATTGAGTTTTCATTGTCATTTGTTTCTATGTATTTTTTAATTTCCTCTTTGTTATCTTCAGAGATCTCTCAGTTATTTAGTGATGAATTGTTTAGCCTCCATTTGTTTGTGTTTTTTACAGTTTTTTTCCTGTAATTGATTTCTAATCTCATAGCACTGTGGTCAGAAAAAGATGCTTGATATGATTGCAATTTTCTTAAATTTACTGAGGCTTGACTTGTTACCCAAGATGTGATCTATCCTGGAGAATGTTAACAATTATAAATATTTATGCACCTAACATAGGAGCACCTCAATACATAAGGCAAATGCTAACAGCCATAAAAGGGAAAATTGACAGTAACACGATAATAGTGGGAGACATTAACACCCCACTTGCACCAATGGACAGATCATCCAGACAGAAAATAAATAAGGAGACACAAGCTTTAAATGACACAATAGACTAGGAAGACTTAATTGATATTTATAGGACATTCCACCCGAAAGAGGCAGGATACACTTTCTTCTCAAGTGCACAGAGTTGCTCTTGAAGGCAGAAGAAACACACCTCAGCCCACAGACATAAATAATACTAAAAACGGCTTACTCTTTTGAGAGTTTACTTTGGGCCAGAACCTGTGCTTAGATATTAATTTGTTTCATCTCTATCTTAATCTGGAGACAGTTACTGTTGTTATTTACCTATCACAAATAAGGCTGCTGAGGCACAGAGAGGTTAAGTAATTTGCCCAAAGTCACACAGCCAACAAGTAGGTGCAGGATCCAGGCAGTGGACTCCAGAGTCTTCCCTCCAAGGACTGTGCATGTGTTAAAGGTCAGTTTACCACCTAAGATGCATGAAGTGTCCTGGTCCTGGAAACAACTGGTGGAGGCTGGTGCTCTGAGGCCCACCTGCCTCTCTGCCAAGAAACGGCAAGTGACACCTTTCCTTGGTACAGCCTGTCACGGTGATGCCTCAGGTGTCTAATGCTCTGAACATAAATCACATTTTCTCTGGATACTCAACCTTGGGCTATCCCCCCACATTCCCTCTGGGTACCTGATGTGGCTCACTTTTCAGGCTCCACCTGTGGCTGCTTTGTAGCCCAACAGCTGCAGGATAAGGCCTCAACTTCCAAGAGTCTTGAATGAAAGGGCAGTTTGATTACACACATATATATATTCAAATATATATATTATATATATGTATATATACACACTCACACATAAATTATATATACTTTAAATATTTGTATATGTTCAAGTGCAGACATATACTTAAATATCTTTTTATGTCTGCTGATAGATGTATGTGTGTGTAAATTTCTCATACATTCCCTTAATTTTTATTATTATTTTTTTTTCGGTACGCGGGCCTCTCTCTGCTGTGGCCTCTCCTGTTGCGGAACACAGGCTCCGGACGTGCAGGGTTAGCAGCCATGGCTCACAGGCCCAGCCGCTCTGTGGCATGTGGGATCCTCCTGGACCGGGGCACGAACCCGTGTCCCCTGCATCAGCAGGCGGACTCTCAACCGCTGCGCCACCAGGAAAGCCCTCCCTTACTTTTCTTATTTCACCAACTCCTTCAGTCTTTCAAATGATATCTCTACAGCTCAAGATTTCCAAAGTCAGTGAAATTTTATTTAACATTTATTTATATGTGCCTTAGTATTTCCATATATATATGTTCCTTGGTATTTCCATAAATAGATATGGGAACGTATACCTTATACACACACACGCACACACATCTCCCTTTGAATAACACCTGATGACCACACGTATGATGTCTATGTCTTTGTACATGCACATACATTTAAGGACATCCACTCCAGCAAGGGAAACATTTCAGAACTATGTTCGTGATCCTAGATCCCGGATCGCTGACACTGATGTGATTTTCTGCAGGATATTTAACCCAAACCACTCACATATTAAGGAGCACACATACCTGACATAATATTTTATTTACTCTCCTGCTCTTTCTAATTTACTTTCTACTCAATTTCCTTTTAGGCAAATGCAACATTTGCACCATAAGAGGTAATCTCTTGAGCCACATCTGCAGCTCCTAACATCTGGACACCCGTGGGCCCCTTAGCCCCTCGGTCTTGTGCGTCTTGGCCACCTTCTCAGCCTCAATATGCAGGTCTGAAGATGCATTTTTGGAATCATACTATTTTGTTCTTTACCCAGGGTTTGGCAAACTCTTTCTGTAAAAAGCCAGGTGTAAATATTTTAGGCCCCACAGTCTCTGTTACAACTCAACTCAGCCATTGTAGGGAATGAGCCATAGACGATAATGTAAGAGAATGGGCATGCCTGTGTTTCAATAAAACTATTTCCAACATGGGCAGTGGGTCTGGATTTGGCCCACTGGCTATACTTTGCCAACCCCTGCCATATAACAAAGTGCGTTTTTTCCAGATATCTGTAAGTCGTTTTCATATATGTGTAATTTAAAGTTCAAAGGAAATAGAACACATTGGTGTCTGAGCTCAGACATAATTAGGTAGTGAAGCCAAAGAGGTGACTTTCAGCATCATTATGTCGTTACCTGATTCTATCCTCCAAGGGCTTGTGAGCTCCTTGAAGACGTCTCCTCAGCCCCTAGCACACAGAAGGTACTCAGTAATGATTAAGGAGAGCAAATAGCACTATGAAAGGTCTAATTATAATTAGATAAGTTTTTAAGACCTCAAGTATAATATTCACTCAAGACTTTTGCGGAAAGTGATGATGATATTCTTGAATGGACAATTTAAATGTACCTATTATCTTACTGTCAGCGGAAATGATCATTTATGTTACTTTTGCAAATAAAGGGGAAAAAGTTATCTCTGGGCCCACCAAAATTGTTTTCAAACACTTGAATGGATTACTGGATAAATGGATGATGGCCTTTCTCAAACTTTCTTGCATTTTCCTGGGTCGTGGAGAGCTGGTAATCTTGGCTCTCTACCCTCTCCTACCCCACTCACTTTCTGATCATGAAATTTCTCTACCACTGAGTCCAGAGAAAGCCTCAGAATCCTTGTCAACCCCATTCTCTAAGCTGCCGTTCACAGGTGGTCAGAGTTAGCTTGTGCTATAAAAGCTCTTTGTTACCCCTCAACCAAATGCTAATTGAGCACCTACCACGTACTCAGCTTATGTTAGGTCAGGCCAGACCAACCCAAAGGATCCAAGTAACAAGGAGAGAAGCAGTAGACAAGAATGTCAAATAAGTGCCATTGGCATCCAGAATGACCCCAAGACATGGAATTCTTAGGAAGTAAAGTAACAATTCCCTTTCCTTTGAGATATTTACAGTGTGCCAGACTTGCATTGTCTTTTATGCGCCCCATTGTATCACACAGCAGCCAGTGACAGGGGCCTCTTCCACTATCTCAGTGAGAAAACTGAGGTTCCTAAAATGCCTAGTAGCTGAGACTGGTACTCACATCTGAGGATGTAAGTCGCGAAGCCTTAGGAAAGTGGACTCCCCAGGAGGGAAGGTATGGTGGTTAATTTATATGTCAACTTGACTGGCCATAGGAGGCCCAGAATAAATATTTCTGGATGTGTCTGTGAGAATGTTTCTGGATGAGAGATTAGACAGTAAAGCAGACTGCCTGCCCATCCCAGTGTGGGTGTGCATCACCCAATCCACTGAGGGCTTGAAAAATGAAAAGGTGGAGAAAGGAGTAATTTCCTCTCTTTTCTTGCCCCACTGCGTGAGCTGGGACATCTCATCTCATTTCTCCTGCCCTCAGACTGGGATTTATGCCATCGACTCCCCTGGTTCTCAGGCCTTCGGACTCTGACTGAATTACACCGTCAGCTTTCCTGGGCTTCCAGCCTGCAGACGGTAGATCCTGGGACTTCTCAGCCTCTGTAATCATGTGAGGCAATCCCTCATAATCAATCAGTATCTATCTATCTATCTACCAATCTATATTTTGTTTCTCTGGAGAACCTTGACTAATGGAAGAGGTAAGCCAGTAGGGCCATATAGGAAGGACAAACTTCTGTGTAGGTGAATGAACTCTTAGGCCTGTTTGGGGGTCAGCTTGAAAGAATATGGATGTGTGTGTGTTTAAACAAATGGATGGATGAGTGGAAGGATGGGTGGGTGAATGAGAGGCTGGGTGGGTGAGTAGATGGATGGATGGATGGTTGTAACCAGATTGACTAAAACACAGTTTGAGGTAAGGTTGGTAGCATTAAGGCTGGAAAGATAAGAAGGAGCTCAACTACGAAGAGCCTTGAATGCCAATTTTCAAAGGTTGGATTTACTCTGAGTGTAGTGCCTCCACGGAGGGGGGCATGACAGTTGCAGTGGGGTAGGGGCAGTAGAATTATTGGCACAATTCTTTAAAAGATGAGTTTTGAGAATTCCCTAGCGGTCCAGTGATTAGGACTCCATGCTTTCACTGCAGAGGGCCTGGGTTCAACCGCTGGTCCAGGAAGTAAGATCCCACAAGCCGTGCCGCGTGGCCAAATAAAAGATCAGTTTGGACCCAGGGACCTGGATGAAAAGAACATAGCCTGGAGGGATTTATTTTATTTTATTTTATTTTTATTTATTTTTGGCTGCATTGGGTCTTTGTTGCTGCACACGGGCTTTCTCTAGTTGTGGCGAGCATGGGCTACTCTTCGTTGTGGTGAGTGGGTTTCTCATTGCAGTGGCTTCTCCTGTTGCGGAGCATGGGCTCTAGGCATGCGGGCTTCAGTAGCTGTGGCGCACGGGCTTAGTTGCTCCGCGGCATGTGGCATCTTCCTGGACCAGGACTCAAACACGTGTCCCTTGCATTGGCAGGCGGATTCTTAACCACTGCGCCACCAGGGAAGCCCCGGAGGGATTATTGAGCACCGCTTGGCCCGTGTCAGGAAAAGCTGTACAGGCATCGTCCTAAGTGCTTTACGGTCCTTCGCTCATTTAATCTGCAGAGGGGCCCTGGAAGTGGGTGTGTTTTTATTACCTCTATACTGCAATGAGGAAGCCGAGGCACAGAGAGGGTAGGAGCCCATCTGAGGTTGTCCACACAGTGGATAGGAAGCTGAGCTGGGAGTCTATGTGGGCAGTCTGGCTCCAGAGTTCAGCCCCTCAACCCCGACCCCCTGCTGGTGGTCAGACAGTGGCCCAGAGGACAGTAAAGGGACAGGTTGGGTGGGGGCAGGGAGGGTACAAGCATCGAGGTGCTGGGTTCATAGCTTCCTAGGTGACTGACTTGGAATATCATAATATTGCCCCGGAAGCTTGAATCCACAGCTCTTCATCCGTCTGGCCCCCGGGGACCCTGGTAGTTCTCAGAGTTCCTCACGCTCTCCATCTGTGGGGAAAGAAGGACCATTCTTTCAGGACGATTTCACAAGCCCTCTTTTCCTTCTAGACTGAACAGTTAGTGATGTTGCAGGGGGCGACCTGTGTCTCGCAGCCCTGGTGGATGTTGATTTGCTGGTCTTGTCATTTAGACTCTGCCTCCCTCACCTGCCCCTTAAGACCTGCTGGAGTGGGTGACTCGTTTGGGCAAGTCACACACGGAGCCTTTGACACACACTCAGCCTCTCCAGGCTTGGGGTTGGGGTGGGGGACAGTAGGGAAGGGGACACAGGAATCTGAAAAAGTCCCCAAATGGAGACAAAGACTTTAACCTGAAGTGAGTTCCATTTTAAGACCAGAGTTCCTTGGGCCCTCCCAGCCTCAGCCCTCGGTCAGAAGCCAATGTGTTGCAAAGTCCACTTTTGTCTCTTCAGATGCAGACTGTGGTTTGTGAGGCCTTAGAGATCAGGTGATGGTCCCACCACTCGACCTGAGCTGCCTGCCCAACCCTGGCATAGACCCCACTGCTCCTGAGAGCTGCTGTGACCTCCTGAGGTCGGTAGGGGGCAGAGGGTTGGATTACCTGTTCACCTAGACCATGATCTCCTGGAGGGTCTCAGCACCCAGCCGAGCCGCTGGGAGGGGACAAGAGCTGCGAAAAGGATGAAGATCTCAGGTATGTGGGGTTTCATACTTAATCATTAGTTAATAACCAAATGAATGATCACTAACATTTCTTTGTGAAAGTGAAGTGCTAGACACTTGCCTAAATATTTTCTCAGCCTCCTGGAGCCCAGGACGGTGCCTGGCACATGGTAAGCCCTCTGCAAATATCTGCGGAATAAAGCGATGATGGAGCAAGTGAATAAAGAAATGAATGAAGCAGCACAGGACTAGGAGTCAGGGACTCTCTAAGCTCTTCATCCCTTGTTCGGTGAGCCCCAGGCAAGCCACGCCCCCTCTCTGGACCTCAGTTTCTGCAATATAACCGGTGGGTGAACAAGGGAGTCCAGAGACTCTCCTGTACCCTTCTCTTCTTCCCGCCCTGAGGCAGCTGTAGTGGATTTCCTCCTCAAAACAGGACACCAAACGGTTAACACACCACCCATCATCTTTGATTTATGAAGTGGACGATTGGACCAGGAAGCACAACAGAGACAGCCCTTCTCACTAGCAGGGGGAGGCCCCAGAGAGCAGTAATTCTGTGCACCCAAAGGCGAGCAGCAGCCGTGGGCCTCCACCGTGCAGGAGAGCCCACCCTGTCGAACCCATCCGTGGATGAGGCCAGGGCCAGGGTCTGCTCCCACTCTGTGCAGGGACAGAGGTGGCTTCGTCACCTGGCCTCTGCCATCCACCCAGCCCAGGACCTCAGCTGCCCACCCTTTGCCCTGGAAACCGAAGTACAGCTCTGCCCCGGTCACCGACTAGCGCTGCCTTTCAGCATCTGCCAATCTATCAAGATTCAGCTACCGCTGTGAACCCATCAACTCCATGGAAAGGCAAAAAGGAAACCCTCACCACAGCAATTATTTATCCTAGCCTGAACTTCAGGTGACCTTTCCCAGTTCCACAGAAGTTGCAGTTGGGAGCACCTTGGTGGGAAGGTTTTTTTGACCCCCTTCTCTTTTTAACAAACACATTTTTTTTTCCTACTCCATGACCCTGTTTTGCAAAATTTTCTTTTGCAAAAAAGATCTTTGGGTGGTCCTTGAGCCATGACAGGCATGCAGCGTCCGCCTGGACAGAAGACAGATTTTATGTGAAAGCAGTCGTTTAAAAAAAAAAAAAAAAAAAAATCTGTGACTCACTCATGAGCCAGCTCAGCCCCTCGGACATAAACAGGGGTCGTTCTGCACCACAGGCTCTGCCATGACCTGGGGGATTCAATACTGTTAACCTCTGCGGCTGTGTTTGTACGTGTGTGTTCCCGAGTCACAGGAAAATCCAGGCTGCAATAGGGTTACGGAGGGTGTAACTCCCTGTGTAAATTTAAAGTGACCTAAGGGACATAATTACCTAAATCTCATCATGAGACAATATACTTTTTATTTGTTTGAATTTTATTTGTATTGGTAAAACGGACCTGAAACGGCCACAAGTTTATTAGAAAAAGGACTCTGTAAAAGCAAGTGGGCTGGTCTTCTTACTTAAGATGGATGTGCCAACTTCTAGTATGATTAGAGAAACGGATAACTCACTAACATCTGTGCAAACCACAATAAAAAGGAATTTAGTGTTACCCCAAGGAAGGCAAGAGAGGCTGTCTGTCCATTAAACGCTTTGTAACAGTGCCAGCAGCTTTTTTCTAATTCAGTTATTCCTGCACAGCGTTCAGCACTCTGACTGCCTGTCATCCCACCAGACAGTGCTTGGGGCTGGGAGGTTTTGGGCAAGGTAGGTGACAATCAAATGAGCCACAGAGAAGAGAGGGGTGCCTGACCCTCGTGAAGGATTAACTACAGAAAGTGAGTGTGATCATGTCACACCATTACTTAGAATTTTCACAGTCAATTTCTGAAAATATGAGATAAGTTCTTAAAGAGGCAGTTTCCTCAGGAGCTCGGCAGACCTGGTGGGGTTTTGTTACACACTGCGTGGCAGGGAGCCTGGAGAGATGGGGCCTGCCGGCGAGGAGGGGCACCGCCTTTCTTGTGCTACCCTGTGTAGGGCATGCTGGAGCCAGGACCCGGGCCCATTCTCTTCCAGGAGTGATGCTCCAAGAAGGAAGAAGAGGGAGCGGTGTCTCCTGGGACTGGCATGTTCTTTCTCCCTCCTCCCCTGCATCCTGAAGTCCAGCCTCCCCTGGGGCAACCAAGCCTCTGGGCATGACCTTTTGGGGATCATGCCCAGGGTGGGGTTTGTGGGAAGCATTTCCAGGTCAGCTGCCAGAGATGCTTGAGCCAGTTTGGTGCCAGGATGAACTGCTCACCTCCCATCACCCCTTCCTACCCCTGCAACTTCTACCACGTACCATCACGGTCAGCCCCAGAAGACTATATGCTCTCAACACAGGTGCGGGCACTGGGCCTGGCGTATCGGGGTCCTGTCCCACAGGACCTCACAGTCTAGCAGCGAAGTAGGCCACATACTGTAAAGTATACCATATGCCAGACGCAAATACACTTGAAACATATATAATGGGTCTGGCAAAGGTAAAATGGCAATGCCAAAAAGCACGGCATATTTTAGGGCCAGAACCGAATCTAGTCCTCATTTACAGACTGGAGATCTGAGAGGCGGAGAGGCAGGCTCCACTCAGAGCACACACTGAAATGCCGGGAGGGAGGGCTGGGACCAGAGCATTCACCTTCCACTCCAGGTCCAACCCAAGTTATACTTACCTGGGCCCCACACGGTAGGGGCTTTTTGTCAAGCTAGACGGAAAATGTGATTTCTCCCTTTGTATCTGTATATCTCAATGAGAAAAGTAAACCGCAAACCTCTAAGCTTGGTTCTGCTAAAGTAATTTAACATCTGCTGCCACCTGAATCTAATTGAAACAATTCATTATCAAATTTACTGATCTGCTTAATGATTTTGTACTTCTTTCTCAAAACCACCTTCCGCCTTAGTTAGCCTATGTAAACTACTCTCCCCTTTAAATCTGAGCGCTTGAAGGGACCTGGGAGAGCGTCTGATTCAGGCACTCTCATTTTAAAGATGGGATGACAGAGGTCCGGGGAGGGGCGGACGTCAACTTTTATGAAGGTCAGGAAGGACTTGAGCCCAGGCTGCAGGCCCCAGGTCTCATTCCCTGAATGTGGACTGCTGGTTCAAACAGCATCTCTAAAGGGAAGGTGAAAACAAAGCAACGGAAAGGGGTGATTAAAACAGAAAAAATGAGAGGAAAATAAAAAGGAAGAAGAAAGGAGTTGAGGAAAGGGAAGATGGCAAGCTTTCTTTCCAAGCTGTGCGTTTTTTTATGTTTGCTCGGTGGCAGTCTGTTAAGGAAACACTTCATTGTCACCGAGCGCAGTCATTAAAGGCACCTTGGAAATTTGGACCCTTTTATTAGAATCAGGGTTTAAATAGCAACTTAAATTATGACACTTCTCAAGGTTGATGGCATTTTTGCTCTAAGGTAAGGTCATCACAGTAGATCCCACCCCCAGCACTTCCCTTTAGAACATGCCAACACGAGAGGCGTTTCCTCTTTACTTTCAAGTAACTGGTTATTCAACTACTAAAATGTAAGTCACATATGTATGGAGGCACGTTTGAGTCCATGGTGTGTTTCTAAAAGAGAGCTTCTTTATATCTTCACCTAAAAGAGAAGAGTGAAAAGAGGGGGAAAACCCACGAATAAGCTTGTGAATAATTAGATCAGAGAGAGATGCCACCTTTTCTCAGTGTTGGAACTGTGAGGGGAAAAAGTACTAGCATATAATTGACATAATTGATCTAGTATTTTTTCCCTTTTTGCCGTAGTAATTTTTATGCATGCCATTGTTGCTGTTATTATCCAGGATGTGATCTTGTGCGGTTGATAATACAGACTAGATATGAATATGGGGACGCACCAGCCAATCACAAATCTATAGTGTCTATTTCTGCATCACCAGGTGCTATCTCATGGGAAATATCCTCTTTTTTGGCAGGCATACAGAGCGCTGCATTATCTGTCATTTTCATTAGATTCAAGCTACAGCTGAGCCAAAAAGACTCAGTTCTAGCATATGTGCTCAAAATGGCCAAGCTGCGATTGTCCAAATTCACCCTTTCAGGATTGCATTACAAACAACTGGAGCTAAAGCTGGAAATTAGAGTGAGCAAAGAGCCTGAATTCCATTTGGGAAACTGCAAACACCGTAAGCAGCTAAGGTTGGAGCTTATTATCGTGATCACCTCAAAGGAAAGAGGAGACACTGGCTTCCATCAGCAAGCTCATTTTTTTAGCACCTCTTAGGTAGGGATGGAGGATGGTTTCAGCCTAGATTTTGAGGCCTCTTAACAAAGAAAACCCAACCTCTTTCATTCCCCTCTGAGCCTCTAATACACTCTGGCCTCCTGGGATGCTGTGTATTCTGTCCCCAGGTTTTGCCCTCGGCCAGCCAACCTTGAGTCCCCTAGGACAGCGTCTACTGCTGGGTGTGTGATTAGGTAGTCTGGGTGGCATGAAAACCAATCACACCTCCAGCAGCAGACAACTCCTACAAGAGTCTTAAGGGATGAAATAATCCAGCTGCAGTGAAGTTGGACCTTCAAACAAATCTCCACCTATTTGATAAATTTAATAGTATGTATGAGCATGTGGAGGGGACATATCACAAAATTAAACCCAATTTAAAATGCTAAAAATGGGAGCGCTACAGGGCTCAGGAGGCTAGTCACTCTACCCAGGGGACTTGATACTATTTTAAGCACATATTTAAAAGAAAAAAAAGAATAAGCTAGTTGTTCAAGCAGAGAATTGACTTTGTTAAAAACCAAAAGGCCAGTGAGAATGTAAAATGGTGCAGCTTCTGTGGAAAATGGTATGGTGGCTCCTCAGATCATTAAACAAAGAATTACCTTATGACCCAGCAATTCCACTGCTGGGTATATACCCCAAAAGAATTGAAAGCAGAGTCTGGGAGGGATCTTTGTACACCCATGTTCATAGCAGCATTATTCACATTATTCACAATAGCCAAAAATGGAGAAACCATCAACGGATGGATAAACAAAATGTGGCCTGTGTGTACAGTGGAATATTATTCAGCCTTAAAAAGGAAGAACATTCTGACACTTGCTACAACATGGATGAACTTTGAAGAGATTGTGCTAAGTGAAATAAATCAGGCACAAAAAGATAAATATTGTATGATTCCACTTATATGAGGTACCTAAAATAGTCAGGTTCACAGAGACAGAAGGTAGAGAGGTAGTTGCCCAGAGCTGGAGGAGGGGAGAGGGAGGAGTTATTGATTAATAGGTACAGAGTTTCAGTTTTGCAAGATGAAGAGAGTTTTGTCTTTGGATGACGGAGATAGATAGTTGCATAACAACACGAATGTAGTTAATGACATTGAACTGCACACTTACAAATGGTTAAGATGATAGATTTTATGTGTATTTTACCACCATAAAAAATTGGAAATAAATGGTTAGAATGATACGTTTTACGTTATATATGTTTTACCACAATTAAAAAAGTAAAAAGCAACAGGCTTGAATTCGTTTCATTAAATCCTCTTTATTGGCCAACCGACTTGCATCCCAACGATGCAAATTGGTGTCACCAGATGCCACCAGAAGGTTTGGCCCTCAGCATCCTCTTTGGGTTCAGAACAGTGTTTGAGCAGCAAGTAAATACCTTTGTTAACAAAAACAACAACAATAAAACTTTTCTGGCCACTTGTAGAAGCCACCACCTGGACGCACAGTCTGCCCGAGTCTGTGCCCCAGGAATCCCAAGCCGTGCTGGAGTCTTCCACACTGGCATCGAGGGTGAGTCCTTGGCCACATCTCCCTTGAGCTGTATGAAAAGTTCCAAAGACAGCAGAAACATCCATAATTTGTCCCAGAATCATACCGTGTTTTTATGCCTGGGCAGTGACTTCACACACCACAATGGCAGAGAGGATTTCTACAGGGAGAAATCTGCTGATGAAAACTTTGTCCTGAACCACATACTGCTGGCATCGTGTCCATGGCAAGTGGTTCACCATTTTTCTTCTGTGCTGCTAGTACAGGTTGGTGAATGACAAGCAAGCAGGGAGACAGGTGGTGTGAATGTTTGGGAAGCCAAGGAGCACTTTGGGTCCAGGAGTGCAGGTCCAGGAAGGAGGTCACCAGAGCTGAGTGGAGGAAAATCTGATGATGGTTGTTTTGCCATAACAAAATGCCATAGACTGGGTGGCTTACCTGGACATTTACTGTCTCTTCATCTCCTTGTAAGGGCACTAATCCCATCATGAGGGCCCCACCCTCATGACCTTATCTTGTTAGGAGTCCAAGCTCATACAGCTCTCCCCACACACTAGGCCAATAAATGGAGAGATGAGTTGTAGGGCAAGGAATAGCAACTTTATTCAGAAAGCCAGCAGACCAAGAAGATGGTGGACTGGTGTCCAAAGAACCATCTTACCCAAGTTAGAATTCAGACTTCTTTTATACTAAAAGGGGAGGGGGTGTGTTTGGTTGCTGCAAACTTCTTGGTGTCAGAATCCTTTGTTCTTGTAGATGTCCACATAGGTCAGGTCACAATGTTCCTATAAACCTCCAACAAGACAAATGGTATTCTCTGTTCTGCAACTTTTCCTCTCTGTATGAGTGGAAAAGTGTTATACCTTTAAAGGTCATAGCCTTGAAAACAGCTATCGGTGTATTTCAGGTTATAGGCAACATTCTTAACTTGTAGCAGAAGCAATAGAATATAAAAGTTAAAGTAAAAGAAACAGATCCAACATGGAGTCAGATTTGTTCTCTCTTATTACAATCTAACCCTAATTACCATCCAATGGTCCCACTTCCAGATACTGATACGTCACAGGGTTCTTGGCCTTCCCCAATCAATAGAAATTGACTAGAGTCCAGACAAGAAATTCAGGCAAGGCTTTATTTGGGCCCAGGGAGGCTTAGGTGTTTTGCCCATCCCTTTGGTGGTATTGAGTGCAGGGGGGGCATGCACGGTACCCTGATTTTGCTCCCGACACCCTGTTTTTGCTCCCGACACCCTGTTTTTGCTCCCGACACCCTGTTTTTGCTCCCAGCTCTTCAGAAATGGCAGTTGGGTTTTTTGGTCTTTTTGTATGTTTTTGTCCAGAATTTGCACACGCACACAGTTATTTTTAGTCCCATATAGTTTCTTTGTATTTTGTTGCTTGAGGAGAGGTGTGCCCAGGTGCAAGCACTGCAGCAGATGGCCCCAGGTCCCAGCCTGTATTGAGACAGGGTTGGGGCTTCAACATATGAATTTGAGGGACACAAACATTCAGTCTGTAACAAATGTGTTTTTTATCTTCACTGAACCATTCATCCTGTAGCTGGAGTGAATGCCCCATATCCACTCAGCTCTCAGCCCTGTGGTCCTCCTGATCTCACTTCCTGCCATACTTAGGGCTCCATGTTTCTGTTATATCCCTCCAATTCCAGCCAGACTGGAGGGTTCAGTTTACGAATAGCAAATTAAAAATAACCTACAAAATATCTGATTTTTAAAAGATGTTCTCCTACCGGAGCCCTGTTGTCTATTAATTGTACCATGTTTTGAAACAACATAATTTTTTTTTATTAAAAGAAATTTTCTCTTGTATTGTCCTTTCAATTATCACCATGTTACTGGAAAAGAGGTAAGGCAATCAGAAAACAGTTGAATGAGAGAATACACAAACAAACTTTCAAACTGTCTTTCAGCAAGTGAGGCTAAAGTTATTGAATATGCAAATTGCCTTATTAAAAGAAGAATAATGTCTTTTTCAGCAATCAGTTTAATTATAGTGGAACCCTTCAATAGAGAAATCAACTTGTTTCTCAGAATAAAAATTCTTTAGAGAGGGAATTTAGGTATAACAGATATAAATGAGAAGATTTACATGGGGCAGGAAAAAGTACTTACATAAATGGACCATGAGCTTCTAGGAGAGGCACAGGAGAGACCGGACACCCAGTTGCCCTGCCAGTGTCTTGCTGAGCCTGGTTTACCTGCCTTTCATTCTCCTGCTCCAAATCTCAGAGAGAGGAAAAATGTAATGCCCTATGAAAGGGGTTTATCCAAAGTGTACTTAAGGACACATATTCCCTACAGAAGCAGTACCGATTGCGTGGGGTGAGATGCTTATGCACTAGGACCAGAACAAAAGTGATTTAATCATTCAGAAGATCTTTCATCAGAACTCTGTCCATTCTACTCCAGGCCTTTCCCTCTCTCTCCTAGTGACCACCAAACTTTGCCTGCTGGCTCTTCATCAGACAGAGACAACAATGTCAACAAATGAAGACCTCGGGAAGTTGCTCTGGTCAGAGTGTTAGGGTGAATAGGTTCAGATGTACCCACATCCCACAGCCCACATGCTCAGATGCTGCAGTATCATGGTACCCTTGGAAAGGTGACAGACCAGGATTTAAGGCAGAGGTTTGGAACCAGACTTCTTGGGTTGGATCTCAGCCACATAGAATATTAACTTATTGACGGCAGGCAAGTTGTTTATTCTCTCTGTGCCTCAGTTTCCTTGTCTATAAAGCGAGGAGATGACACTATGTCATAGGATGGTTTTGAAATTTAAAGAGAAAAACCAGGCAACAACTGAGTGTAATACCTGGCATGTAGCAGGCGCTCAATTAACATTAGCGGTAGTAAAGGAGGCAGCAGCAGCAATAGATCAAATCTCCTGTGCACGCTCTGATGCTTTGTTACCAATTTTTACACGGTCTGAAATGCAAAACATGAAATTCACACATACTCAAGAAACAGCACAGGCAAATGTTCCTTCAGTGAACCTTGTAATCTTGAGCACCTACCATATGCCATCAGTGAACAAAACTGAAAAACATCTCTGTGCTTTTACATTCTAGTAGAAAGACAATATATAAGAAGCATAATAAACATATGCATTATATAGTATTTCAGAAGTATCTACATGGAACAAAAGGATAAAGCAAAGAAAGTGTCTCAGAAGACCTGGAGTGAGGTGAGCAGCTGTCATTTAAATAGATGGTCAAGGTGGATCTCACTGAGAAGGTGAAATGTGAGCAAAGACTTCAAATAGGGAAGGGAGAGAGCCGTGGATATGTAGGAGGAAAGAGTCCCAGGCAGAGGTGCAAAGGCCCTGGGGCAGAAGTGGGCCTTTCATATTCCGGGCACAGCAGCAGGTCCATGGGGCCAGAGAGATATTGCAGAAACGTAGAAGACAGTGTCAGAAAACAATTGAGGTCAGATTACACAGGTACTAGTGGGCCACCATAATGACTTTGGCTTACACTTGGATGAAATGGGGAGCCTTTAGAGGATTTTGAGCAAAGGAATCGTATTAATTATCTGACTCATGTTTCAAAAGGAAAAACAAGCTTTTGAGTCAACTGGGATGAATGGAGGACCTGTGAGGCGACTACTGTACATATCCAAGGTTGTAGCAGTGGATATGAGAATATTCTAAATGTGGGAATATTTTAAAGGGCAATCCAATACGCTTACCTAAGAGATTAGATGTGGGGTCTGAGAGAGAGGGGACAAGATGACTCCAAGATTTCATTTAATTAATGCAAACTACTCTGAAAACAAGGAATCCATGACAACCTTGTTTAGTGTGAGAATAAATCTACATTTACACTTGCATGATCTAAATTGCTATGGCCTTACCTAGAGTACTGAACTCAATACAACTAAATACTGCATAGTAAAAATGAGGTCAAATTAAGAAAATATCACCTACATCTCAGATGAGAAATATTCTCATATGAAGAAGTTCTGGACATCAAGTGGTAGATGGAAGGCACTCATCAATATTATTTCCTGCCTGTTCCTTGAACACAACAAATGTGTTCCTACCCCAGAGCCTTTGCACATGTGATTCCTTCTCCCAGACCTTTGAACAGTTGGCCCTTTTTCCTCATTAGCTCAAGTATCCTCTCCATTTGGGTCACATACCTGTTGTATTAGTCAGGGTTCGCCGAGAAACAGAACTGACAAAGTGCACATAGAGATAGAAAGAGATTTATTATAAGGAATTGGCTCACATGATTACAGAGGCTGAGAAGTCCCAAGGTCTGTAGTCATTAAGCTAGAAAACCTGAAGAGAGCTGATGGTATAAGTTCCACTCTGAGAGCCAGCAGGCTTGAGATCCAAGAGGGACAGATATTTCAGTTGACATAGGAAGTCAGGAAAAGATGATGCCCCAGCTAATGCATTCAGGCAAGAGGAGTTCCCTCTCACTCTTGAGACTTGAGAAAGATGATTTTAGCTTAAGTCATACATGGGACATTTTTCTTCACCGTCTTGGTAATATTTATGCTCATAGCATTTAACATTTTCATTCTATTCAGGCCTTCAACTGATTGGATGAGGCCCACCCACATTGGGGAGGGCAATCTGCTTTACTCAGTCTACTGAGTCACATGTTAATCTCAGCCAAAACATCCCTACCTACAGACACACCCAAAATCATGTTTAACCAAATGTCTGTGTTAATGTTTTATGTGTGCACCCCGTGGTGCACACATAAAATTAACCATCACACCTGTTTTGTCCCTATTGTGTTTGTCATTTTATGAGATTATCTTAGTTTTCGTTTGTTGATCTGTCCATCTATGTGCTTATCTTCCCTATGAGAATATAGTCTCCGCCAGCAGTTCGTTGCACAACTGAACTAGTGAATAAATGAAGGAAGAACAATTCCATGTGTTATTTGAGATTTAGGAGAGAGAGAGAGGCATGGAATTTCCCTGAGGCCAGGTGACATTGGTTCAGAGAGATGATGGCACTTGATGAGAAACAGAAGGAGCCCACGGAAGACAGGATGGGACTAGGGCAAGGGACTGGGGAGGAAGTGGACGGGATGAGATCAAACCTTATGGGAAGAAACAGAAATCCATCTCTGACAGCCAAATCCCCCTGCATGCATTCTGGCTTTTATTTTTAATCTGGAGTGAAACATCTCCTGACCTGACCCAGCTTGCCTGTGAGCCAATGCAACAAATCAAAGCCCAGAGCAGGGCGGGTTCCAGGCTGGGCTTCCTTGGGAAAGTGAGGGGGCAGCAAGAGTGGAAATGAGCTCGTGGTCTCACCCCAGCCCTGGGCGGCCATTTGTCTACAGGACAAAGGGGCCTGGTGGGCCCAGTTCATCATGATGGCAAGGCTGCCCCCAGAGGCCCAGAGTGGGACAGTCAGGAGGGTAGAGCCCCATAGACACAAACAACCCTCGGCCATAGTTCTTACATCAGCATTCCTGTGGGCACAAGGGGTTTTGTGTTTTGTTGATTGATTTTAATGAAAAAAGAAAAGAGAGGCTGTCTTCAAGTGTTAAGTGCTATATGCATAAATGTTACCAAAAGGGTGAAGAAAAATGTCCCACGTATGACTTAAGCTAAAATCATCTTTCTCAAGTTGTCATGGGATAGTTTTTTTTTAATAAATCTTAATAGCATGATTGGTTTTAGAGGCAGTGTTTGGAGTATCTTCCTCAGGGGCTTTCCCTGCAGAGAGGTTCTAGAGGGGCTGAGCTGTGTGATCAGAGTTTGATCAGAGTCTCAGAGACAGGACGGGTCCCTCCTGGGTGGGGTCACTGGGAGGGAACACAGCCTGGGGAGGAGAGAGGAGACTCTGGCCCCGGGTGGGTGGGAGGAGCCAGAGCTCCCGGAGACACTGGCCTCGAGCATGGTGTGCCTGTACCTCGTCCTTCTGGGTCGGGGTGGCACCTGCTGGCACCAGGCCAGGAGCGGCTGCATGGTGGCTGGTGCCCTTCCTCGTGCCTCCTGTCCCTGAGCAATAGGGCGCTGGCCCCTATCTGTAGGGAGCCTGACTCAGTGCCTAGACCTCGGGAAGGTTCTGCTCTTTGAATTAAGATGATAGAGACATAGTCCTACCCCTAGGAGCCTACGATCACGGGAAGAACCCCTCAAGGAGAGAGAAGACCAACTCTGAGACAAGAGGGGCTGTGACTTGGATCTACAGAGCTGGGCATTCTGGGACCAGAGCCCTTGAGTCCGTTTACACAGGAGGTGAGAAGAGAGGGCTCTCCAGACAGGTGACAGGGACCAAGGCAAGAGCCGGTGATGAGAATAACCTAGTCCAAGGAACAGCTAGGAGATGGTCCTGTCTGGATCCACCACCAGAAATTCCCTAGGTCCCAACAGGCCTAAGGAGGTGGGGTCGGGGGAAGGATGGTGGACACATCTGTGGGAGTTGATGATCAAGTTTCTAACTTCTAAAACTGACTTTGGAACACAGAGCTGAAAAAGAACACAGACAAGTCAGTAAGAAACAGCTCAAGAGAAAAACAGAAAAAGATGTAAAGAGACACTTTGCAGAAGCGGATATCCAAGTAGCCAATGAACGTGTGAGAAGCTGCCCAACCTCGTTAAACTTCAGGGAAATGCAAATAAAAACCGCAATGCGATATCACCACGCAAAATGGCAAAAATGGCAAAGATGAAAAGAGCCAGGGGTTGAGGAGCACGGAGACCCAACAGAGCCCTCAGCCCTGCTGGGGGAAGTGGGGATCGGTACAACCACTCGGGAAAGCCGTTTGGCACTATCTACCCTGTGTACCCTCCACCCCGCACTGCCTCCCTCTGAGGCTGCACCCAGAAGCCGCAGGCACAAGTACCAGCTGCACCAAACATAGTCGCCTGAACAGGACACCATCAGAGTTCCATCTGTGGGAGGATGGGGAAATAAATGGACCTCAGTGCAGTCCCAGGATGGATGACTGCAGGCGTGGTGTACTTCAATTTAAACATTTCTAAAAACGACTCGGGGTTTGGGAAGAGTGGGAGGAGCTAAGGCCTTCGGGTGGGTTCCCAGGAGCTGCAGGAGAGGAGTGATGACAATGGTGGTGGTGGTGGTGCTCTGTGGCTTTGAGAGCATAAATCAGACTGTGAGGCCTCTGTTTACGGTTCTGTGATGCATTCTGGCTGCGCTTAAGATAAAGCCCAGGCTCTTACCTCAGCCTCCAAAACCACATGTCCAGCCCCCGCCCGCACTTCCTCTCTGTCCTCACTCACTCTGCCTGGCCACCTCGCCCTTGCCAAGGTCACTCCCACCTACGGACGTTTCTCTGGCTCGATTTCTCTTCCTCCTGAGCTTTATTCAGTTCATCTCTTGAGAGAGGTTCCCTGACTGCCTTCGAAGCTGCTGCATTAATTGCACAACCCCAGGGTATGCCACTGCCTACCCCTCACGTCCAGGTGAATGACACCTTGGGGTTGGTGCAGGGCGCTGCCTAGCCAGACGCTCCTTCTTCCATAGTACTTTGCTCCATTTTTTTCGTAGGTATTATTATAGGTGTTCAGGTGTCTGAAATGACCTTGTTCATTGTCAATCGTTTATTGTCTATTCTCTCCTGCTAGAATATAAGGTCTTTGAGGGCAGAGACCTCGTCCTTCTTATCCACAGCTCTAACCCCAGTGCCTAAGTTAAGATAGGTGCTTACTGACTAATTATGTGTTGAATGAATAAATAAAAGCACAGCTGGGAAGTGAGGGTGGTTGTGGGAGTCCCAAGAGCCAGTGAGGCCCTCAGCCCTGTGCTTGCACAGATTACCCCAACTGGCACCTATCTCACTGGGCTGCTGGGAGGATTATTGTGATCCCTATTTTCCAGGTTGGGAAACTGAAGCTTGGAGACGAGAGAGGTGGTGTCCATGAGGAAGGGTGACAACCAAGATTTACACTCAAGTTTGCTCCCCACCCGGGCCCTGCTCAGAGCACAAACCCTTCTATGTGCCCATCACTGGGCAGACTCTGGGCCCTCCTTGAACTGCAGCCTCTGGAGTGAAACAAGGGGGCAGCCGGGAACACCCTAGGCCTAGCACAGCCCAGAGGGAGCCCTGTGGGCACTGCCAAGAGCCTGTCTCCTCCCCTTCCCCCATCTGAGAATGGTGCTGGCGGCTGTCACAGCCCACGAAGCTCAGAGACTGTTTCATTGATGGAGACAGCTTCCAGGGCAGTCCAGATCCACTTCAAACCACCTTGGCAGCACCTGGCCACACGGACCAGATCAAATTTGAACTTGCAGTGGCTGACGGACACCAACTGAGTTGAGGACAGGGGCCGTTAGGTCAGCGCTTCCCAGCCTGTTCATTTCTCATGGAAGTTGAGGCCATGTCTGCCTACAGCCCCAGCTCCACTCCAGCCAGAGCACCGGCCCCCTTCCTAGGGACATGGTGCCTCCAGGGCAGTCTGGGGTCCTGCATGTGGCATCCCAGTAGCCTGTGCAGTGTGTCTGCCGGGTTTCCTGCACCCCATGACCCCTCACCCACTCTCCCATCCTCTGGACCCTCTAACATAGAGAACCTCAGGCAGGGAAAAACCCTATTTTCTCTCCCTAGCTCACTACATCTCTTCTTCACTAGCCTGAAGCCAAAGCTCTTTCTCTCCTCCTGAGGCGGCCTCTTTTATATCACCCAGGCATCCCCTCCACATGGCCTGGGCACCCCCTTCACCCTCCATGCCCACCCGTTGTCTAATTAGCAGTTCCTGACCGGGCAGCTGCACAGGCGCTTGACAAGTAAGTCTTCTCCCCCACACCAGGCTCAGTTCCAACGTGTGGAAATGACTGCTGTTTCCTGTAAATCAGGAAGGAGTAAAGGTCATGCCCACTATAAGGTCCCAAACCTATTTGTACCCTGGTGTGCCCTCAGGAAGCAGGACAGAAAGGGCTGGAACCACAGGGCACACTGGCCTCCACCTCCGCAGCTTCCCCACCTCCCCACACCACGGCCTGCCTTCCAGGAAGCCCCACCAGGAGGGAGGAGCCAGGGTTGTCAGCCCACTGGGATTGGCTCCCTGGAGCTGCCAGAATTTGACAAGTCTACCAAAGTGATGGGGTGGGTGAAGAAAGCTGTTACTCAAAGTTCCAGCCTCTGGTTTCCCTGCTGGCGGAGTGGTTGAGAGTTCGCCTGCCGATGCGGGGAACACGGGTTCTTGCCCCGGTCCAAGAAGATCCCACGTGCCGCGGAGCGGCTGGGCCCGTGAGCCATGGCCGCTGAGCCTGCGCGTCCGGAGCCTGTGCTCCGCAGCGGGAGAGGCCACAACAGTGAGAGGCCCACGTACCGCAAAAAAAAAAAAAAAAATTCAGCCTCTTATGGGTAGGTAACAGGCTAGCAGGGGAAGCCCAAGAAGCCAGGCCCTTGTCCCTGATGGGAGCACAGTGATACGGGGTCTGCCCAGCTGGATCCCAGTCAGGTCCCCCAGGGCAAGGCCTGTGCCCGATTCTTATGTCCTCTCCACTGCAGGCCTGGCACCGAGGAGGCAGACCGTTGAGAGAATGCCAAGGGTATTTAGCAGGCTACCATATTAGTCTTCCTGGGGCTGCTCTAACAAATTACTACTAACTTGGTGACTTAAGCAAGAGAAATTTATTTTCTCACAGTTTTGGAGACCACAAGTCTGGAATCAGGGTGTCGGCAGGGCTGTGTCCCCTCAGGGACTTAGCTGGCAGCTGCTGTCAATAACGATGTTACTTGATTTGTAGCCACGTCACTCCCATCTCCGCTCTGTCTGTACATCCCTTCTCTTCCGCGTGCCGCTGGGTCTAATTTCCTCTGCTTTTCTCTTATAAGGATACACATGATTGCATTTAGGACCCACCTGGATAATCTAGGCTAAACTCCTCCTTTCAAAATCCCTAACTTAATCACAGGTTTCACCATATAAATTGATAGTCATTCTTTACCATATATGGTAATATTCACAGGTTCCAGGGATTAGAAAGCAAATATATTGAGGGGGGCATATTTTTCTGTCTACCACAGCTATTATTAATAACTTGGGATCTCAAGGCAGGAACTGTCTCATGGGATGCTCATGGCTACTGAAGGGCCAGGTGCTAGCATCGTCCCACTGGATGCATGGGGCGGGAGTGGAGGGTGGGGACAGAGCAGAGATATTGATGTTCGTGATGTTAATGGAACAGAAGTCTAGAGGCTCCAGTCATCCTGCTTCAGCTGCCCCCCACACCCATTCTTGTAATGGAGCGCTGGGGACACGGCCTTGGTGACTGGAGTGGAGTCTAATGGGCCTGGGGTTAATCCTGTTCCTGCCTCAGTCTCTGCATCACTCCAGCTCACAGCAGGGTTATTCTGTGTGTTAGAGAAAACAATATATGAAGATCCGTATCTCAGGGTGTGGTGAAGCATCTAGTCAATGGTAGATATGATTATTCCTTTTGTTTAATTGGGTAAATGTTTCTGGTCCCTCTTGCGTGATAAGGCTGGATGGTGGAGTGCCAGCAGCAGTGGTAGGGGTTCTTGGGGGGCAAAGCCAGTGGCTTCTCATCTGTCCCCTCCTGCGTGCCTGCGTACCACAAAGATACTTTGAGAACATTGCATGTGAAGTCCCTTCTCGGCAGGGACTCACGGGGCAGGTGCGGAAGGAAATTGTGTTCCAGGGTGAGAGGTATTATCAGAGACTTGTCATCTAGACCTTGGAGGATGGAGTTATGAAAAAGGAGAGGCGAGTGATGTCTCCTCTAAAAGGCAATGCTTGAACTGAGTCCCAAAGGATGCAGCCATCGGATACTTGAGCTTTAGGTGCCAATAGCTGAAAGTTTGCTAAAGAAATATGCACCTTGTGTCTTGGGGAAGATGGTGGTGGGGATCAGGAAACAGTGGCTGATGGCACAATAAGAACCTTGCTTGGGGAGACCCCGCTAATAACACTGATGGTAATTACATGGTCCTGCGACTGGATGGCCAGAGTCCTGGCAGGAAATCTAGGGCATACCCCAGGGTGGCTAGAAAGAGTTTAATGACAGGACCACTGACAATGGTGTGGGGAGGCAGTAAAAGAAAACACCAAGGGATGAGGAAGCACCCAGGGCTAGCAGCAGTGGTAAGCCATTACCATTACCACCCCAAAGCCTAAAGGATCAAGGAAGGAGCCATCTCCAGACCCAGAGAGCTGTGGCAGTGGGAGAAGGCCATCTGATGGGAGCTGTGACCTTCAGCAGATGAATACAGCCATTCTCAATTTAGGGCTCGGAAGGGAGAAAGCCAGGGCGATAAATAGTCTGACTTCCGTCTGACCTCCTTCTCTGTGGGCTCCCCATTGGCCATTCCCAGCTGAAAATCAGAAGGCTAGGGAACCTGTGGATGAAGTCCTTATGGGTCAGCTTCTTGGAGTACAGACCAGGAGGAGAAGAATAGGGAGCAAATCTGGAGGGGCAGAGAATCCTGCCCGAAGACGAAGATGGTGATAAAAATGATGATGATTAAGCGATGATGATGGTGGTAATGGTGGTAGAGATGATGACGACAGTAAAGTTAAATACCATTATTGAGTTTCTATATAACCACTCACTGTTCCAAGGGCTTTCAAGCTTCACACCAGCCCAATAAGATAGGATAGTAGAAATTCTCAGAGATCTGGGAGACCTACATATGGGTCAATAGCCAGAATTGTCCTCTACTCCCTTGGACCTCCCCCAAAACACATGGTTTGGCAAAGCACCTGGTCCTAGTGACTTGCGTTTTAATAACATGTGTATTTGCTCGTCTTCCTTACCCCTCTGTGAACTTCTTTAAGTAAGTTTGTTGTCTGATTATCACTGAAACCCAGGGCTTGGCAGTGTCTAATGGAGTGCCTCAAGAATTGCTAAGCCAGGGCTTCCCTGGTGGCGCAGTGGTTGAGAGTCCGCCTGCCGATGCAGGGAACATGGGTTCGTGCCCCGGTCTGGGAAGATCCCACATGCCGCGGAGCGGCTGGGCCCGTGAGCCGTGGCCGCTGAGCCGTCGCATCCGGAGCCTGTGGTCCGCAACGGGAGAGGCCACAACAGTGAGAGGCCTGCGTACCACCAAAAAAAAAAAAAAAAAAAAAAAAAGAATTGCTAAGCCAATGATGATGAACGAGTGAATGAATGAGTGAATGAATAAAGAGAGACTCTGTGACAACAGGATGTGGAGAGTGAGGTCCTGGACTGAGAGCTGCTCTCTATGGAGCCTGGCCCATCACAGACACTTAGTGTATTTTGGAGAAGGGCCAACACAGTGGCACTGTGGCATTTCTGTTTTCTCTGGTGCCCATTTGCTCACGTTGAAACATGAACTGAAAAACTTGCCAGTTTTACAAAGCTATTTAGTTCCCTGAAACTTACCCAAGTCCAAACTCTGAGCTAAGAGTGAGGATGTTTGTGCTACATCTCAATGCTGCACGTGGAAACCCACCTTCGGATCGTTGTGTTAATAAATGAAAATACAGAGAAACACAAACCTGTCTTCCTGTTTATTTAATTTTGGTCCCGGAAAACGTCGCTAAAACATATTGCTGGGCATGCCACAGATGTTCCTTCTCTTACACGTGCAAGATATTGAAAGTGAGAGCTGGACGCTTTGACAGAATTTCTGTCGCTTTGATGATAACTGTGGGCAGGCCATTTTCCTACCACTGGGGCCTGTCATTTTATCTGATCATTCCCCTGTGCAGAGGTCCACGTCGGAGCTGACGTGTAATTCTGTGTAATCTACCACAACCTGCTCAAATAGACTGATAAAGGTATACAATTAAAAAAAAAAAAAGTTGAGCTGTGCCATCTCTTGTCAATTCACCTGCTAATTTCACTACATGCAGAGTGTATATAATGACCTGCTTGGTAGGTTACTAAATTGAATCTTGGGTTGTTCTTCCCAGAGCTCATTAGGGTGAGAGGTGACCTGGCAGGACGTGTGGCTCTCCAGTTTGACACTGAAGTTTTAACTAACTGGATAGAAGAGATTGAGAGCCGCTTACCAATTTCCGTCACAGAGCACAGGCTCCGGACGCGCAGGCTCAGCGGCCATGGCTCACGGGCCCAGCCGCTCCACGGCATGTGGGATCTTCCCGGACCAGGGCACGAACGCGTGTCCCCTGCATCGGCAGGCGGACTCTCAACCACTGCGCCACCAGGGAAGCCCCGCTTACCAGTTTTGAAAGAACCGAGCAGAACAGCGCTGTGTTCTCGCATCTTGTCCTAGTTTATCTTCCAAGGGCTGGGGCCATTATTTTTAGAACAAGAAGGTGTCATCATTTAGATTGATTGCAAGAGAGGAAACCCACCCAGCGTTCTGTGGCTTCAAGGATTTTCCTTACCATGTGGGCAGCAGATTTGTACGGACTTCAGTAAAGGGGGGCAGGGTGGATTCTGTGTTAGGTACTGGTACTGTTACCTGGGCCATGTCATCTGTGCTGGGGAGCTGGACTCCCTGGGGCAGGGAGGGGGTGTGTCCTTCCTGTCTGAGAGTTTTTCTTTAGAATCTCTCTGTGGTGGCTGGGCTCAGGCTGGGTGAGAGGAGAGAGCCCTTTCAGCCACTTGGGGAGTGAGAACAGGGGACCAGTGGGCTCCAAGGAGCTAGACTAGAGTCAGCCACCAGGAGGGGGTGCCATGCTAAGCAGAAGGTGTGGACATAACCACTTGGATGGACCTGCACTGGCAGAACTTGTGTTTTGTTGATGTGCCCACTGACCGACGGGAGAAGTGCAGTGAGGCAGACAGAACATGAGGAGGTGAAGATACAGCCCCAGGCCAGGACGCTCTCGAGGTGGCCTTGTCCTCTTTCTAGTTATTTATTTATTTTACCAATTCTTCAGCCAATTCCATCAAGTGAAACACACTGGCCACCTCATTACCGATGCTCAGTGCTGACTAATTAGCATTAATGAGGAGCCTTCCGTCCTGTGCCAGGCTGAGAGGGCAGCTACATGTCAGCCCCCCAATATAAGACAGAGGGAGCTGGAGCCCTGGCCAGAGGCACCAGTGCTCCAGCCCCTGCTGGCACCCCCACTGCAGGCGAAGTTGGTGTCTTTCAATACCATTCCAGACCAACATTGCTATTGTGGGGTTAAAGGCGTCTTGACAGCCACACGCTCCAAATAAAGATAATCTTCGTTATGCATTGAGTATGGGGCATGAACTTGGCCATATCCCCAGTGCCAGTGCCATTATTCTCTGCCCACAGTCTAAGCAAGAACCTCAGATGTACAGGCCTTCTCAGGAGGCATTTGGAGACTGCTGGATTCAAGCTGGGTAAACGCCTTCCCAAATAATCACTCCTGCACTGGTGCTGTGTATCTAGCCAAAGTAGAGAGTGCATGCGATTGTTTGCCAAATTCAAGACCAGAGGGCTCCCGTCCCAGGGAGAATAGAATCACCGGTGCAATCATCTTCAAGCTCCTCTCAGCTCTATCCAACTAAGGCCTGCTTGGGGATGGGTGAAGACATTTGTCTCTTTCCTTTTATAAATATGCATGCAACATTGCTGAATTATAGGTCACGAGAGAATGCACAGCCCCAGGGAAAATCCAAATCCTAGGAAGTACCTGAGGATTGACCCTCTACCCCCACCCCAATCCAGGAACCTCATTCCAGGTGCTTCCAAGGGAAGCAGAGGTCCTCAAAACGAGAAAGGCGAAACTGGGCTTTGCTTGTAATGTCAGTCACTCTTCAACTTTCTCTTCAGAGCGGCCTTCCTTTGCAGCCAGAAGTTTGCTTTAATCCAAACTATGGCAGGACCACCATGTGTCAGATGTCATAGTGGAAAATTGGTTTATTTCTTAGACAAATCATGCATGTGTAAGAATCTACTTCACGGAGGACAATCTACCATGGAAGTGAAACTCATGGGCTCTAAAATAGGGAGTGTGGTGATTAATATTATGTGTCAAATGGCTAGGCCATGGTACCCAGGTATTTTGTCAAACACATTTGGATATCGCTGTGAAGGTATTTTTAAATGAGATTAACATTTAAATAAGCAGACTTTTGAGTAAAGCAAATTGTCCTGCACGGTGTGGATGGTCCTCATCCAATCAGTTAGAGGCTTTAGTGAGGACAGACAGCCCCCAAGGAAGAGGGAATTCTGCCAGCAGACTGGATTTGGACCTTGAACTACAGCATCAGCTCTTCCCTGAGTCTCCAGCCTCTACCCTCCAGATTTTGGACTTGCCAGCCTCCACAATCACATGAGCAAAGTCCTTAAAATAAACCTATGTATGTATTATGAATGTATGCATCTATCTACCTACCTACCTACATCCTATTGGTTCTGTTTCCCTGGAGAACCAAACCCTGAGTACTACTAGTAGGACCTAGAAAGAAGGAAGTGCTGTCTGCAGGGACCATAGAGGACAGAAGACTCTAGCTGCCACCAGCGTGCAGGTGTTGTCATAATGACAACCTATTCAACACATGCCTTTTCCTTACCCAGGCTGAAGACAGGGTGCCAGGCCATGGGGCCCGGGCCTGCCCATTTACCTTGTGAAAAGTATGGTGCATGAGAAATGGAATTCTGTGGCTTGTCCTGCTCTGAAGGGAGACTGCCCTGAGAACGGAAACATGAAATATCTAGATACATGAGAAAACCTCATTGCTGGGATTGCTGCTGAGAACTGCTCTCCACAGAATCTTTTCATGGCTCTCCTGGCTCTAAAGCTGGAAAGCCACAGAAAGATGGCAGGTAGGGAACCAGGTGTGTTTGGGATGTCCCTACCTGAGTAAATGGGGAATGGCAAAGAGCCAGGCAACCCCTGGTTTCCTGAGGGCAGTGATCAATGTAGAGTGCATCGTATTGTTTTCAAGGCACGTTGGTCCATCTTAATATGGCTCAAACTTTATTAAGGGAATCTGAGGGGTCAGCTACCTGCCGCTGTGGGGAGCTGATGCTTCCATCTCACACAGTTCGATGAGCCAGACGTTTTGCTTTCTCACTGATTCCATCCCCCAAAAGGAAGAGGTGGGTAGGCCACTGAAGTGTTTTGACTGAAGTGTCTTTGGTGTTCCCTTTCTAATAAAGGGCCATATATTAGTGCCGAACAGTCATTTTTTTTGAGCACTAAAGTAATACCAGGACTCTCATTGCTCAAGAAACTGCTAAGCAGAATCTTTCAACAATGTGTCTCCCCGGCATTCCTAACCCTATTGATAATGATAAAGTCTCATAAATCTAGGTAACTCTTTAATTACGCCTTCAGAACATGGCGATATTACGACTGTGACATAGTCATAAAGGGCACATTCAAAATTAGCTCCGTATACATTTCATGAATATGTAAAAGGGTAGAGGTAGCTAGAGTTAAAAAGGAAAGGCAAAAACAAATTGTGTTTTTACTATCTTGTCGCAATCATCTTTTAAAATGGGATTTTAATTCCTTTTTAAAAATAATTGTCGGGAAAAGCTCTGTCTCTAATAAAAATACAATTTTTATTAAAATCCACAGCATCAGCTTTGCCGAACCCTACTGCATGTTTACAAAGCCTACAATCTGCAATACGGGGAGTATATTCCTCTATGTTAAAACACCTTTTGGCCTAAAAATTGTTCCTCTTCATGTTAAGTATGTGTGAGGTATTTATGGAGAAAGGAGTGCTGTTTTTATGAGGTCCTAAGAAAGCTTAGGGTTTGTTTCATTCCCTCCAATCAGGGTGACTGCAGCCTCATCCTTCCCCCACCCCTGTGTTTCGTTAGTAGCCCTGTGCTATATTTTTATCTTCAGCCAACGCATATATTTTTACTTGTGTGAATAATACGGAGAAAGATTAAGTTCTTTTATTTTGCTAATTAAACTGCATTTTTCAAAATCCAGTGAGGTAGTAAGTGACAGGATTAACAAGGGCTCTTCGCAGTTTTGCTGTTTTCTTGATGAGATTAGAGGTATTTTATATTGGGGTAGGAGCTGATGAAGTGGCTTCCTCCACGTGAATGAATGCATGACCCTAGTTTATCACCGCGGCTTCATAAAGAAGTCTTCCTTACTGTCGAGAAAGCCCAACCAAGAGTGAAAATGACATTAGCGAAAAGCGAAGCAAAAGGTCAGTAGGCAGGATGAGAAGGGGGAAGGAAAAATGCATTCCTTTGCTTTTTTTTTTTTTTTTCCAAAGGGTTAAGGAAGAGTTCTGGCTGAGTTACAGGCTCTGTGCCCATGGAACAGTCAGTGGGTGAGCTGACCCTCAGAACTGCAGGCTCCTGAGACAGGGACATCTTTCTGAGCCTCTGGAGTTTAAAGGTAAAAATCTTATATTTAAAGAAACAAAAGCAGGGAGACAAGCATGCCTGGCTAGGAAAGCACCAGCTCCCTCTCCCCTGCGCCCTGCAGACTTGTTCCCATCAGCATCCACATACCGCTTGGGGCCCACCTGACCTCTTCACAGCTACCTGGGCTTAGAGCCCATCTTCCGTACAGTCAGAGGCCAACCCGAGGGAGAAGGCAAAGGCCACCCATCTCTTCTTCCTCACACCTCCCAACCCCCTTCCCGGCCCCCCAGCAACTTAGGAGAGGCAACTGAAATGAAGGAGTGATGCCAAATAAGAGGGGGAAATCAGAGTGGAGGAGTGGTTTGCTAAATGCCCTTGTGGTGGCCAGGAAGAAGGATGGCACTGGGGCAGGGGTGAGGACAAACTGAGAGGGGAGCTGGGGAGTGGCTGGGCCAGCTCGGGGCTGGGTGTCTTGGCACGCCAAGTCCAGGCAAGGCCATTGTGTGTGTGTTTATCGTATAATTAGCTCTCTCTCCTCCCTGAATTCCTAAGACCACTTTCCCTACAAACACATATTATTTTCTTTTTAATAGAGGAAAATTTGCACACAGCAAAATGCACATAAGTGTGCGGCTGGGTGTATCTTGACAAACGCAAACACGTATGTAATCCACATCCCTATTGGGAGATAGAAGACTTCCATTACCCCAGAAAGTTCCCTAACGCTCCTTGCCAGCCAGTGCCTGCCTTCCCACCCGCTCAAGCAACCACTGTTCTGTGTTCTATTACCATAAGTTAGTTTTGTCTATTCTAGAACTTTATATAAATGGAATCCTACAGATTGTACTCTTTCTGCCTGGCTTCTTTGTCTCAGCACATTTCTGTGATTTTCTGTTTGTTGTGGACATCAAGAGTTTATTCATTTTTATTGCTGACTTGCATTTTGTTGTATGAATCTACCACAATATTTTTATCTGTTGTACTTTTGTTGGACATTTGGGTTGCTTCCAGTTTGGGGCAATTATGAATAAAGTCGCTGTGCTCATTTTTGCCCAAATCTTTTGCAGGTATATATTTTGATTTCCCTTGAGTAAATGCCTAGGAGTGGCACTGCTGTGTCATAGAGTATATGTTTATTCCATGAGAAACTACCAAACTTTTCCAAAGTGGTTACACCATTTTACAGTTAATCAGCGGTGTGTGAGAGCTCTACAGTCTGCTTGTTCCATATCCTCACCAATGTTTAGCATTGACTGTCTTTTAAATTTTAAGCCTTCTAGTGAGTTATTCTAGTGAGTACTTACACTTCTTCAAATATGGTTTTAATTTGCATTTCGCTAGTACCTACTGACATTGATCACTTTTTCCTATGCTTGTTGGTCGTTCCAATGGCTTCCTTTGTATTTTTTCACTAGTTTTGCCCATATTTTATTGAGTTGTCTTCCTATTATTGATTTGTATGAGTTCCTTATATAGTCTAAACACTAGTTCTTTTCCAGATATATATATATAGCAAAATCTTTTCTCCCAGTCTAGTTGCCACTTACTTATATTTTTTATTAACATGCAGTAAAATTGACTTCTGTTGATGTACAGTTCTATGACTATTAAAATACATATAGATTCATGTAACTACCACTACAATCAGGATATAACCATTCCATCACCTCACAAAACTCTTCCACTGCTGTCCATTGTGGTCACACATTCCCCACTCCTAACCTCTGGAAACCACTGATCTGTCCTCTGTCATTCTAATTTTTATCAAGGAGAGTGCCATACAAATTGACTCATACAGTATGTAACATTTTGAGGCTGACTCCTTTTACTCTGCCTCTCTTTGAGATTTATCAAGGCTCCTTTGTGTATCAATAGTTCAGTTTTTATTCCTGAATAGAAGTTTATTGTATCAATTAATTTTTAATGGTGTCTTTTGTAAACAGAAGCTTTTGATTTGGATCAAGTCTAATTTATCAATTTTTTCTATGTTACGGACTGAACTTTGTACACCCTACCCCCCCTCACCCACCCACAATTCATATGTTGAAGCCCTAACTCTCAATGTGATGGTATTTGGAAATGGGGCCTTTGGATGGTAATTAGGACTAGATGAAGTCATGAGGTTGGGGTCCTCATGATGGAATCAGTGCCCTTATAAGAAGAGGAAGAGACACTCTCTCTCTCTCTCATCCATGTGAGAACACAGTGAAAAGAGAGCCATCTGCAAGCCAGGAAGAAGGCTCTCATCAGAACCTGACCATCCTGGCACCCTAATCTTAGACTTCCAACCTCCAGAACTATGAGACATAAACTTCTGTTTTTTAGGCCTCCCAGTCTATGGTATTTTGTTATGGCAGCCTGAGCTAAGACACTCAGGCTATGGTTTATGTTTTCTATATCATAACTATGATATGTTTGACTACCCAAAGGTCAATGAGATATTATCTTATGCTTATTTCTAAGAACTTTATAGATTTTGATTTTATATTTAGAGCTAAAATCTACCACAAGTTAATTTTTGTGTGTGGTGTTAGGTAAGTTTTGAGCTTTTTTTTTTTTTCATTATGGCTATCCCTCTCTTTAGCATCATTTGCTGAAAGTATTGTCCTTTTCCTGTTGAATTGTCTTGCAGATTTTGTCAAAAATCAATTGTGTAAATCAATTTCTGGACTCTATTCCCTTCCCTTAATCTATGTTTCTATTTTGCACCAATAGAAACCATGTTGATTACTGTAGTTTTACAGGCAGTCTTTTTTTTTTTTTTTTTTTTTTTTTTTTTTTTACAGCAGGCAGACTCTCAACCACTGCGCCACTAGGGAAGCCCTTACAGGCAGTCTTAAAATCAGGTAGTGTAGGTCATCCAAATTTGTTCTTCTTTAATATTGTGTTTTGTTATTCTAGGTCCTTCAGATTGCCATATAATTTTAGATTCAGCTTTTCAATTCAACAATAAAGTCTGCTGGGACTTTGCTTTGTATGGCATTGAATCAATTTTGGGATATAGGCTATCTTAACAATATTGAATCTTCCAATTCATGAACGTGGTATATCTCTTTAATACTTAGGTCTTCTTTAATTTCTCACAGTATTTTTTTGTACTTTTCAGTGTTGAAATCTTACACCAATTTCCTTACGTATTTTTATTTTATTATGTACAGTATTTTAAAATTTCATTTTCCAATTGTTCCCTGAAAAAATACAAATGATTTTTCAATATTGACCTTGTCTCTAGTAACTTTGCTAAAGTAACTACTATTTCTAATTATGTATAGATTCTTTGGGGAGTTCTACATGTATAATTCTGCATCTGTGAATAATGATAGCTGTGTTTCTTCCTTTCTAAATTTGGTTTCTTTTACTTCTTTTTCTCCTATTGCACTCACTAGACTTTCCAGTATAATTTTGAATAAATGAAATAAGGAATAGCCTTTCTTTGTTCTTGATAGTAGGGAGAACTCTTTTTATTATTTTAATTGGAATATAGCTGCTTTACACTGCTGTGTCAGTTTCTACTGTACAGCAAAGTGAATCAGCCATACATGCATATACATATATCCTTTTTGGGGGGGGGGTTTCCTTCCCATTTAGGCCACCACAGAGCATCAAGTAGAGTTCCCTGTGCTATACAGTAGATTCTCATTAGTTATCTATTTTATACACAGTAGTGTATGGGAGGAGTTGAATTGGGAGGACTCTTTATCATATTAAGAAATGTCCCTTCTCAGTTGGCAAAGAGATTATTTTTAGGATTGTGTGCTGAAAATTAGCAAATGCATTTTCTGCATTTATCAAGATTATTATATGATATTTTTTCTTTTCTATTCTGGTAGTTCTGGTAAATTAGATTAATTTTGAGTGTTAAACCAATCTTGCATTCTTTGTAATGTCCTTGTTTGGCTGTGGTATTAGTATTAAGCTGGGTTCATCAAAATAACTGTGATATATTCCTTTCTTCCTTATTTTCTCATAGAGTTTGTGTAAGGTTAGTATTATTTCTTTATTAAAATTTGATAAAATCTACCAGTGAATCCATCTGATACTTGGGTGCTGTTGGTAGGAACGTTTTAATTCCAAATTCAACTTCTTTAACACATATATGGCTAATCAACTTTTGTGCTTTGTTGTATTAATTTTGGTAATTTGTGTCCTTCAATGTATTTATCAACTCCATCAAAACTATCAAATTATATACACAAAATAGCTCATAGTACTACCTTATCTTTTTAATGTCTGTATGACATATGTCTAGGGATATCACCTGCTTTTTACTGACATTGGAAATTTGTGTTTTCTCTCTTCTGCTTTTAATTAGCCTAGTTAGGTATTTATCAATTTTATTAATCTTTTAAGGGAAGCTATTTTTTGTTTTATTTATTGCCTTTAGTGTTTGTTAATTTCTATTCACTGATGTCTACTCTTACCTTTATTATTCCCTTTCTTTTATTTATACACATTTAATTTATTTTGTTTTTCTTAGATTTTTAAGTTTGAATTTTGGTACTTTCAATTCTAATATAAGTATTTAAGGCAGTACATTTTCCTCTAAGTACTGCTTTAGCTGTATCCTATAAAATTTGATGTGTTGTATTTTCACTATCAATTATTTTTAAATATTAAACATTTTCTATGTTTTTTTTTTTCTTTTGACTAATAGGTTATCAAAAAGCATGTAGTGTGTTTCCAGATTTGTAAGAATTTTCCCAACTTATTTCCTAGTTTAATTTCATGTGATTAAAGAAAATGCTATATGATTTTAATCTTTTGAAATGTATGGAGACTTGTATTATTGTCCATTTTAAGTTCTACCTTGGTGAATATTTCAAGTGCACTAGGAAAAACTATGTATTATGAAGTTGTTGGATGTCGTGTTCTGTGAATGTCAACTAGGTCAAGTTGGTTAAAAGTGTTCATCAAATCTTCTGGTGTTATCAACTTGCTCTACCAACTACTGAGAGAGGAGTGTTGAAAACTTTAGCTATTATTGTGGATTTATCTTTTCTTTTTTGTTTTGTTTTTCCTTGTGTTTGGAAACTTTGATACCTGGTCTATTATATATA
>NW_020185321.1:1684689-1690090 GCF_003031525.2 Neophocaena asiaeorientalis asiaeorientalis
TATATATATATATATAATATTTATATAGCTATTTTTCTTGATGAATTGCCCCATTTATCATTATTAAATAGTCTCTTTAACTCTGATAATATCCTTTCTTTTAAAATCTCTGTGTCTGAGCATAATAGAGCCATGCTAGCTTTCTTATGCTTACTATCAGCATGATACATATTTCTCCATTCTTTTACTTTTCACCTGTCTCTTTACATTTCAAGTGTTTCTCTTGTAATGGCATATAGTTAGATCTTGCTTATTTACTGAGTCTGAAAATACCTTCCTTTAATTTGATTGAAGTTGGGAACAGCTGAGATGGATGGAACTTACAAGGCAGGATACTAAGGAGGAAATAACTTCACAGAGAAGGAACCCAAGCAATCTGCATAGAAGTCTCCTTTAGTTTTTGGCTGAATACTAAGGATGTGTTCATACATGGTGTAAATTTGCAAGACCTTAAAAAAAAAAAAAAAAACAGCTGCAGGAGAGACTGTGAACTGAATGGAGATTTCATATGACATACAGAACTGAGAGTCATAGGAATTTTGGACAGCCAGGATGGAGAAACATCTGTAAACATTCCAGGTATTCAACTGGGACCCCATAAGTGCCATGTCTTTAGAGTAAGATATTTCAACTTCAGAATAAGGATTACTCCACTCCCATCCTAACAAAGACTAAAAGCAAGTGCTAACATGATCAAACTGATCTCCCAATAAATTAACTATCAACCAATCTCAATACTCTTTAGAGGAAGATGGCTCAATACATTCTCAAATATGTAGCATTCATAATTCTAGCACACAATGAAAAAATTATTATACACGCAAAGAAGAAGGAAAATTTGGCTTATAACCAGGAAAAAAAAATACAGCTTTTCTATAGAAATAGACCCTAAGATAACACAGTTGTTGAATTTAGAAAACAAAGACTCTAAAGCAGCTATTATAAATATGTTTATGGACTTAAAGAAATTTTGGATATAATTAGTGAACAAATAGGAAACCTCATCAGAGAAATGAAAACTATAAAAAACAATCAAGAAGAAATTTTAGAATAGAAAAACATAATATTTGAAAGGAAAATTTCAGTGGATGGGATTAACAGCATATTGAAAAATGCAGAAGAAAAATCAGTAAATTTGAAGACAGTTCAGTAGAAGCTATTCCACCTGAGGCACTAAGAAAGAAAAAAATGAAAAATTAATAGAGTTTCAGAGACCTAAATAGTTTAATCAAATGGTTTAACATATCTATAACTGAGATATCAGATTGTAAGAAAGACTGGGATAGAAAAAAAACATGACTAAAACATTTCTAAATTTAATGAACAGTATCCACCCAGATATTAGAGAAACAGCATATCACAAACAGGATAAACACAAAGAAAACTACACCTAGATACATCACAATCAAATTGCTGAAAATATTTATTTAAAAAAAATCTTAAAAGCAGCCAAAGATGAAAGAACTTTTTACACACAAGAGAACAAAGATATATACGTATTGCTAATTTTTCATCAGAAACAATGGAATGACATATTTACAATGTTGAAATAAGAATAAATTAACTTAGAATCCTATATCCAGTGAAATGTTCTTGGAAAATGACGCCAGAATAAAGGTATATTCAGTAAGCCATTTCACCACCCCTGCAGAAAAATTGGCTGAAGGAAAGTGGTAACAGATAGAAACCTAGTCTACATGAAAGAAGGAAAAGAGGAAAAAATGCAAATCTAAAGGACATTTCTCTATTTTTAAAGATTCTTTATAAGCCATTTGACTGTTTAAATTAAAAATGATAACCGGGGGCTTCCCTGGTGGCGCAGTGGTTGGGAGTCCGCCTGCCAATGCAGGGGACGTGGGTTCGTGTCCTGGTCCGGGAAGACCCCACATACATAAATCACAGCAGCATTTGCATAGATCAGTCTCCCAAGGAAATAGAAATAAAAGCAAAAATAAGCAAATAGGACTTAATCAAACTTAGAAGCTTTTGCACAGCAAAGGAAATCATAAACAAAAACAACCTATGGACTGGAAGATAATATTTGAAAATGATGCAACTGACAAGGGATCAATTTCCAAAATAAACAAACAGCTCGTACAACTCAATAACAACAACAAAAACCAATCAAAAAATGGGCAGGCATTTTGCATGGGGATCCCCTTGCCCTATTATTCCTATCACAGTATCCCTGTCAGCTCAGTTCTCAGAGCTGCTATAACTGAAACATCGAGCCGCCACCAATTACAGTGTTGTAATGAAGTGCAATGGGCCAGTAATTATTCTACATTACCCCGATCAAGTAACATACAGCCTGTAGTTATCACAGTGAGATCCCAGTGCTTGGTCAGAAAGGAAAAAGATGGCCGGGGAGACCTTCAAGATGGTGGAAGAGTAAGATGTGGAGATCACCTTCCTCCCCACAAATACATCAGAAATACATCTACATGTGGAACAACTCCTACAGAACACCTACTGAACACTGGCAGAAGACCTCAGACTTCCCGAAAGGCAAGAAACTCCCCACGTACCTGGGTAAGGCAAAAGAAAAAATAAACAGAGACAAAAGAATAGGGACGGGACCTGCACCACTTGCAGGGAGCTGTGAAGGAGGAAAAGTTTCCACACACTAGGAAGCCCCTTAACTGGCGGAGACGATGGGGTGGCAGGGGGAAGCTTCAGAGCCATGGGGGAGAGCACAGCAACAGGGGTGCAGAGGGCAAAGTGGAGAGATTCTGCAAAAAGGATCAGTGCTGACCAGCACTCACCGGCCCGAGAGGTTTGTCTGCTCACCTGCTGGCTGGATGGGTTGGGGCTGGGAGCTGAGGCTCAGGCTTCGGAGGTCAGATCCCAGGGAGAGGACTGAGGTAGGCTGTGTAAACACAGCCAGAAGGGGGCTAGTGTGCCACAGCTAGCTGGGAGGGAGTCCGGGAAAAAGTCTGGACCTGCCTAAGAGGCAAGAGACCATTGTTTCAGGTTGTGCAAGGAGAGGGGATTCAGAGCATGGCCTAAACGAGCTCCAGAGATGGGCACGAGCCACGGCTATCAGTGTAGACACCAGAGATGGGCATAAAACACCAAGGCTGTTGCTGCAGCCACCAAGAAGCCTGTGTGTAAGCACAGGTCACTATACACACTTCCCCTCCCAGGAGCCTGTGCAGCCCACCACTGCCAGGGTCCCGTGATCCAACTTCCCTGGGAGAACACACAGCCTGCCTCAGGCTGTTGCAACATCAAGCTGGCCTCTGCCACTGCAGGCTCACCCTGCATTCCGTACCCCTCCGTCCTCCTGGCCTGAGTGAGCCAAAGCCCCCTACTATTCAGCTGCTACTTTAACCCAGTCCTGTCTGAGCAAAGAACAGACACGCTAAGGTGACCTACACACAGAGGTGGGGCCAAATCCAAAGCTGAACCCCAGGAGTTGTGTGAACAAAGAAGAGAAAGGGAAATCTCTCCCAGCAGCCGCAGGAGCAGCAGATTAAATCTCCACAATCAACTTGATGTACCCTGCATCTGTGGAATATGTGAATAGACAATGAATCATCCCAAAATTGAGGTGCTGGACTTTGAGAGCACCGATATATATATTTTTTCCTTTATCTCCTTTTCCGTGTGGCTGACAGGGTCTTGGTGCTCTGGCCACGTGTCAGGCTTATGCCTCTGAGGTAGGAGAGCCAAGTTCAATACACTGGTCCACCAGAGACCTCTTGGCTCCATGTAATATCAAACACTGAAAGCTCTTCCAGAGATCTCCATTGCAACGGTAAGACCCAGCTCCATTCAACGACCAGCAAGCTACAGTGCTGGACACCCTATGCCAAACAACTAGCAAGAGAGGAGCATACCCCCACCCATTAGGAGAGAGGCTACCTAAAATTATACTAAGGTCACAGACAACCCAAACACACTACCGGACGTGGTCCTGCCCACCAAAAGACAAGATCCAGGCTCAGCCACAAGAACACAGGCACTAGTCCCCTCCACCAGTAAGCCTACACAACCCACTGAACCAACCTTAGCCACTGGGGGCAGACACCAGAAACAACAGGAACTATGAACCTGCAGCCTGTGAAAAGGAGACCCCAAATGCAGTAAGTTAAGCAAAATGAGAAGACAGAGAAATACACAGCAAACGAAGGAGCAAAGTAAAAACCCACCCAACCAAACACATGAAGAGGAAATAGGAAGTCTACCTGAAAAAAAAATTCAGAGTAATGATAGTAAAGATGATCCAAAATCTTAGAAATAGAATGGAGAAAATACAAGAAACGTTTAACAAGGATCTAGAAGAACTAAAGAGCAAACAAACAATGATGAACAACACAATGAATGAAATTAAAAATTCTCTAGAAGGAATCAATAGCAGAATAACTGAGGCAGAAGAATGGATAAGTGACCTGGAAGATAAAATAGTGGAAATAACTGCTGCAGAACAGAATAAAGAATGAAAGGAATTGAGGACTGTCTCAGAGACTTCTGGGACAACATTAAACACACTAACATTCGAATTATAGGGGTCCCAGAAGAAGAGAAAAAGAAAGGGACTGAGAAAATATTTGAAGAGTTTACAGTTTGGGAAAAGAAATAGTTAATCAAGTCCAGGAAGCTCAGAGTCCCATACAGGATAAATCCAAGGAGAAACACAGGAAGACACAAATTAATCAAACTATCAAAAATTAAATACAAAGAAAAAATATTAAAAGCAGCAAGGGAAAAACAACAAATAACATACTAGGGAATCCCCATAAGGTTAACAGCTGATCTTTCAGAAGAAACTCTGCAAGCCAGAAGGGCGTGGCAGGACATATTTAAAGTGATGAAAGGGAAAAACCTACAACCAAGATTACTCTGCCCAGCAAGGATCTCATTCAGATTTGATGGAGAAATTAAAACCTTTACAGACAAGCAAAAGCTAAGAGAATTCAGCACCACCAAACCAGCTTTACAACAAATGCTAAAGGAACTTCTCTAGGCAGGAAACACAAGAGAAGGAAAAGACCTACAATAACAAACCCAAAACAATTAAGAAAATGGTAATAGGAACATACATACTGATACTTACCTTAAATGTAAATGGATTAAATGCTCCAACCAAAAGACATAGACTGGCTGAATGGATACAAAAACAAGACCCGTATATATGCTGTCTCCAAGAGACTCACTTCAGACCTAGGGACACATACAGACTGAAAGTGAGGGGATGAAAAAAGATATTCCATGCAAATGGAAATCAAAAGGAAGTCGGAGTAGTAATTCTCATATGCGACAAAATAGACTTTAAAATAAGGACTATTACAAGAGACACAGAACATTACATAATGATCAAGGGATCAATCCAAGAAGAAGATATAACAATTGTAAATATTTATGCACCCAACATAGGAGCACCTCAATACATAAGGCA